>NW_025836069.1:37976-71501 GCF_002878395.1 Capsicum annuum
CACGGGAGCCATTCTATATGGCGGAATAGAAATAGGACGAGTGTTTGGCAACACATCAATGCCAAAATCTATCTCCCTATTAGGGGGTATTCCTGGGAGATCTTTTGGAAAGACTTCTGGGAATTCATTCACTACAGGGACTGACTGCAGAGGAAGGTTTCCAACTTTTAAATCTTTTACTCAAATTATATGATACATACAACCTTTGGAGATAAGCTTTCGGCCTCTAAGATAAGAGATAAAGTGACCTCTAGGTTCCACAGAACTCCCTGCCCATATAACTGGTGTCTCATTCGGGAAAGAAAAAGTGACCTTTCGGGTTCTGCAATCAAGTGTGGTATAACACGAATAGAGCCAGTCCATCCTAAGGATGGCATCAAAATCTATCATATCCAGTTCTATAAGGTCTGCCACAATTTTCCTACTATGAACAGACATGACACAATTTCTATATACCCTTCTAGCAACAACAGAATCATCTACAGGAGTAGAAATAGAGAAGGGTTCTACAATAACTTCGAGCTCAAACCTGAAACCAACAGTCACATAAGGGGTCACATAAGATAAAGTAGACCCGGGATCAAGCAATACATAAACATCACGAGAAAAGATTCGTAACATACCGGTGACAACATCTGGTGAAGCTTCCGCCTCCTAGTGGTTAGTCAAAGAATATAACCAGTTGCGACTGCTTCAGGCAGCTGAAGGGGCATCCTTAGGAAAAGGAGCTATAGAGGCATCTTGGGACTTAGCCCCGCCCCCCTCCCCCGCATTTACTCCAACAGATGGAAAATCTCTCTGAAGGTGACCCACTTTGCCACAAGTATAGCAGTTTCTCCCTTCAAACCATTACTTCCCTTGATGATTCCTTCCGCAAACTTCATATTGCAGACGAGTACGCCGCTGCTGGGCCATACTGCCCTGAGACTGTGTACCTAGAGCTTTGGACCGATGAGGAGTCTGAAAACTCTGAGTTTGTCTATCTGTCAGTGGTTTGGGTGCTAGGGCGCTGGCTGCTGAATGTGCATTATTCTAAAACTTCTTCTTCTTCGACCACTTATTACCCCAGTTACCACTCTGTTGATGACTCTGGTTCTGATTCGCAGATCTAGCTCTTTTAGCCTGTCTGTCTTTCTCCTTAGATTCAACAATCTTTTTCTTCTTTTCTTCCACTTGATGCATATGAACGGTCAGTCGACCAAAGTCTAACTCCTTATTTAACATAGCCTCCTGGCACTCAAGTAACAGGTCATCAGTAAGGCTGGATGCAAATTTCCTCATCCGGGCCCTCATATTACTAGTTAACTCTGGTGCATAGCGGGTTGGTTTATTAAACTTCAAAGTGTACTCCTGGACACTCATACTGCCCTGCTTCATATTCATAAACTCTTTCTCTTTGGCCTCTCTCACCTCCAGAGGAAAGAATCGATCAAGGAAAGCTTCCATAAATTTGCCCCAAACTGTGGGCTCAGCACTTTCACCTTTTTCATCTTCCCAGTCGGCATACCACTGATTTGCAACGTCCTTGAGCTGATAGGTTGCTAGCTCCACCCCTTCAATCTCATCCACATAAATCACCTTAAAGATCTTTTCCATCTCATCCACGAACTCCTGTGGATCTTCCTATACCTTGGTGCCAGTGAACTTAGGTAGGTTCATCTTCATGAAATATCCGACTCTAGTAGCCTCAGATATAACAGATGCAGACCCAACATCTTTCGATTGTTGAGCCTGGTAAGCTACCAACTGTGTCAGCATATGAATAAACTATCTGAATTCTGTATTTGAATTATCTCACTGAGCAATTGGGGGATTATTGGCATTAGTCCGCGAAGCCCGAGGTGGACTGGTCGGGACTGGAGGGACTCCCGGAGTAGGGACAAATTCTGGAGTGTGAGCCCTGTTACTGGTCCGCATCCCATGGATGGGACGAATCTTATCTCCCTGAGCATTCTGATCGGCGGTACGACGTGGAGGCATAAATGTGTTTCTATAACACAAGTGATCATTGATTAGGGGACGGTTCAGACTCTGAAGCACGAACTTAAATCACAAAGAAGGGAAATATTTCCTAAACGCCTAGCAGCCTCCTTCTTATAAGTGTGGCGCGCTACACACCCATAAATAAGACTCTACTCGACGCGATTTTGTAGACACCCTGGGACCATGAACCGTGCTTTGATACCAAGTTTGTCACGACCTAAACCAGGGCCTGGCCGTGACGAGCATTTCGAACCATTGAGGCCCGAAACACCCCTATCTGTCTGGTAATTATGCACCTAATTATATGATCAAAGAAATATGGAAAAACACAATAATTCGGAAACATGGTCATAAATATGAAAAGAGACAATAACGGGGAGATAAGGTTCCCTCAACATCAATTATCCTCTGAACAACTGTCTGCAAAAATATCTAACAAATGACTGAAATAATGTCTATCTGAAAACTGGGACAAGGCCTCCATTAGACCCAAAAAATGAATATAAAATAAAAGGACTGCAGGACATAAGACCTTCATAAACATAGAAGGCTCACCACTTGTCTCTATAGCTTTGTCTGAAAGTTCTACTGATTCTCTTGACCCCTAGACTAGGCCTCTGAACTTGAGAGGTTGGAGAGGGGAGGGGGTCAGCACAAAAGTACTCGCACGCAGAGATATCAAAGCAAAACATAATATTTTTAAAAATATAGTTGAGAGCCATTATAAAGAAATTTCGTATCAAATCATTTGAAAGTACATGGGTGTAATGCAATAGTTTTTCTCAACAATAATGAAATGCAACTGAGCTAAGTGGAATACCCTATATAATTTACACCAACTGTCAAACCTAGGTTGCCGCCGAGATTAGAGTATAAGTGAGGGAGAGACACACAAGACCACAAAGCATGGTGTCTCAACCCAAATCAAATATGGTAGTGCACAAGACCACAAATCATGGCTCCTAACCATAATCTCAATTTGGGATTGTATAATATTAGGTACGCAAGACCACAATGCATGGTACCGATATTCCATGTCGGCAAACACGTTCTTCTAGCGATGAGCCGCTTGTGTCTCAAAGGCCTTCTTCGGGCATCCACCTTTCTCATGTAAAATCAATGCATTCAAATTTCATCTTATTCAATCGTATTCTGTAGGGTATCGTCATATCCGACTTGCAAGTCATCAATATCACATCCACATATGCATAATCATGTAAAAATCAAGGTGCTTCATCATTTACAAGTGGTGAACAATATTTATTTCAAATTCATGCTCTCTTTTGTTGATCACAATATAATATGGAATATCGAAACATTAACATGGGAATTTGAAAATAATTTATCATTCATATTTATCAAACTTTCATGGAAAATCTCAAATCACATATGCATGGTTTCAACCATTGAAGTATATAGGCAAACAATTTCCATGACATAAAGAAAACAACTTAGAAATCGTATTGAAAGTGAGATAAAAACCCCCATTTAAAAGCATGCATGTTCATAAAGACTACACCCATGAGATTTTTTTTGGATAACCCCACGTACCTCTATTTCCAAGGATAATAGGTGTTTCTTGAAGCTTGCGGATTGGTGATTCCAAATATGTAATTATCTTTGAAAACCTACGGTCAAATCTTGAACTATTTGGGTTTTTTATTTTGAAACCCTAAGGAGAGTTCTTGAGAACTTTTGATGAAAGAATACGTATTTTGGGGTCCTTGAAACTAAATCTCGTGTTTTAGGGCTAAGTAAGGGTGGAAAAGGACCACTTTGTCCTTAACACGGAGTGTTTAATTCACCAGAATTCCTTACATAGGCGCCACCCATCCCATCGCCTATCTTCACATAGGCGCCACATATCCCATCGCCTATATTCACATAGGCGCCACCTAGGCGCCTAGGCTATCACCTATGCTTTCCAGTGGCCATGGGCGATTGGTTAGGCGTTGCTTATCACTTTGAAGGGCCATAACTTCTTGCTCGGGTGTTGGATTTTAGCCAAATTGGTATCGTTGGAAAGATAACTCGAATACCTATCATTTGACACACAGTAGGCTTCCTAATTCAACATACACGGAGAGTTATGGACGATGGAAGCTGACACACTTCACAACGTTTACTAAAACTTAGTCGATCGAAATAGTTTCAACTCGTCCTTGAGTCGAAGGACCTCTATGGTCTAAATTCAAGCTTAAGCAGATTCACATGCTACACAATAATTTACATGTCGTATTTGAATAGGATTTTATAGCTTCGGGATTAGCAACGCATCGAAATCATGGTTTTTATTCTAGCCCAAAATGCGGGGCGTTACATCTACAATGTAGTGCATAGTTTTTTTTTTTTTTTTTGAAATTGAACGCAGTGCATAGTTTAAAAATGTGCAAACAACATTTAATGTGGCAGGTGAAGCATCAGGTACTGGAAGGAAAATTTAAAATATGGTGGAGGCAAATGAAAGAGGGTATTTGACAGAATGATCAGAGGGCAGGGTGGAACTCCCTCATAGCAAGTCAAATGAAGTTTAAAACTATATAAAGAACATGAAACTAGAGGCTTCTGTATGTGTCCCACATACTTGGCATAAACCATGTGTAAATGAGCACAACAGAATCAAACGTACTGAGACAAAGCAGGCATTTGATTGCAGATCAAATGGAAGAGTCTGCCAACCGACTAGATTTAAGAGCAGCTCTGGTCCATGCACCATTTTGAGGTAAAGTTATATGGTTAAAAATTTGGACGTTACTTAATAAATGCATAAACTGAAAATGAACTGCCCAGTTAAACAAGTGCTTTTTGTAGCTACCCAGTGACAAAAACAAAATGCAGAAAGGTTCACTAAGTATCCAGCTTACTTGGTGAAATATTACACCCATTAGACATTGGTAAAGAAGCAATTGCACTTGAAAATTGCTGCATCATCTTCACTTGTTCCGCAAGCGACCTGTTGAATTCAATTATTTGCTCTTTCACCATCACCTTCAGGTAATATGCTTGAAAAAATTCCTGATTTTCTTCTTCTAGTTTTTGCCAAACTGAAAAATAGGGAGAACGTCACAATGCTAAAGAGTTAGGAAACCGGAATCTCATAGAAGCTGTAAATTGCTACACGCCTGTAGGCAACATTGGAAACAAGGACAAACATAAATAGTCTGTATAGTAAGACAGTATATGTTAGGATCGAAAATCCCGGATAGTTCGGAATTAAACAAAGTAATCGATTGAATACGATAACAAAGATGATAATAACGATAAGTTGAGAAAAATAAAGGAGGCACAAATTTAATGTGATTCGGTCAGTGTGACCTACGTCCACGAGCGGAGAGGAACAACTTCACTATATCAACAAGAGTATAATAGAGAGATTACAAAATTAGAGTAGTCACTCTAATTAACCCAAATATCCCAAGAGAAAAACTCACAAGATCACTCCAAAAGAAAGGGCTCACACAAAGTATTTCCCAACACCAACTCTCTTAACTTAATACTCTAATAGGAAGGAAGAATAAATACAAGAGAATGAAAGAGAACTCTTGTAATTTGATGTGTATTACAATTGAGAAAAAAGGCCTCTATTTATAGAGATGAAAATGGAGACAAGTAGCAACTTTGTTTGAACAAGAAGCAACTTGTTTGAACAAGTAGCAACCTTGTTTGAACAAGTAGCAACTTGTTTGAACAAGTAGCAATCTTGTTTGACAAGTCCAAAAAATAATCTTCCACAAGTATTTGGTAGAAACTTCCTTTGACAAAGCAAGAGTGAATCAAACAAAGGCCACATTATAAATCTCCACCTTGGCCTGAGTTTGGTTAATATAGTAAATTTGCTTCCTCTCCGCACAAGCCCATGTGGGCAAAATCATTCTTCACAAACGGCAATCAAGCTCAAACAAAGCTTGAACTTACTGATCGGAAGAGACTTTGTGAACATGTCTGCAGGATTATCTCTAGTGTTTATCTTCTAAATAGAGACCTTTCCTTCAATAATAGATTGCCAAATAAAATGATACTTGATGTCAATATACTTCGTCCTTTCATGATACATTTGATCTTTAGTCAAGTGGATGGCACTTTGACTATCACAGAAAATAATAATATCACCTTGGTGTGGACTGAGTTCAGCAAATAGACCCTTTAACCATAAGGCTTCTTTGATAGGCTCGGTCACTGCCATATATTCTGCTTCGGTAGTAGATAAAGCTACTATGTGTTGTAATGTAACTTTCCAATTGATAGCACAACCACTAATGCAAAACACTTAGCCAGTCAGTGATCTTCTTTTATCAAGATCACTTGCATAATCTGAGACTACAAAACCAACTAAAGTGTTAGTTTTCTACCAAATTCCAAACATAAATTTGAGGTACCACGCAAGTATCTGAGAATCCATTTCACCGCCTGCCAATGTGCTTTTCTAGGATAATCCATATATCAACTTACCATACTTACTGCATGTGAAATATCTGAACGTGTACATACCATTGCGTACATAATACTGCCAACTGCACTAGAATACGGTACCTGTGCCATATAACTTTCTTCTTTCTCTGATTGTGGTGATTGAGCAGCTGATAACTTAAAATGAGCAGCAAGAGGATTACTTACTGGTTTAGCTTCTTTCATGCCAAACCTTTCCAAAACCTTCTCCAAGTACTTCTTCTGGGTCAAAAATAGCCTGCGGGCTTCTCGATCTCTTCTGATCTCCATGCCAAGGATTTTCTTAGCTGCTCCCAAATCTTTCATTTCAAATTCACTTTTCAGTTGACTTTTCAAATTGTGAATTTCTGTCAAATCCTTAGCAGCAATAAGCATGTCATCAACATATAATAGTAAGTAAATGAATGAACCATCATTTAACTTTCGAAAGTAAACACAACTATCATACATGCTTCTTGAATAACCATGACCCAACATAAAGGAATCAAACCTCTTGTACCACTGTCTTGGAGATTGTTTTAATCCGTACAAGGATTTCTTTAACAAGCAAACATGATCTTCATTTTCTTCAATTTTAAATCCTTCAGGTTGATGCATATGTATTTGTTCCTCAAGTTCGCCATGTAAGAAAGTTGTCTTAACATCAAGCTGTTCTAATTCCGAATCATGCATGGCAACTAAGGCAAGCAAGACACGAATAGAGCTATGTTTAACAATAGGTGAGAAAATATCATTAAAATCAACTCCTTGTACCTGACTATAGCTCTTTGCAACTAATCGTGCCTTATACCCTGCATCTTCAACCCCTGGACTTCCATTTTTTTTCTTGAAGACCCATTTGCAACCAATGATTCCACTTCCTGACGACGGCTTTACAAGAGACCAAGTACCATTCTTATGAAAAGATTCAATTTCTTCATTCATTGCAATCAGCCACTTGGCTGAATCAGTACCAGAAACTACTTCTGAATAATTTGATGGTTCTCCGATTTCTTCAGTTTCTTGTGCAACTGAAAAAGTAAATGCAACATAATCTTCATACCTTTCTGGTCTGAGAATTTGTCTTCTTGGTCTATGTGTTTCTATGGAATACTCATTTGGTTCAACTTCAGAAGTCACAACTTTTGGCTCAACTTTTAAATTTTCAACTGTATTTTGTTCCACAGTTGATGATGAGCTTGGCTCGGAAGGTATGCCAAGCTCAACCTCCACCTGTTCATATACATCATGCTCTTTGTTCTTGGTACAAGAGCTATAAGACTCTTTTCTAGAATGTAACATGGAGGATTCATCAAAAGTTACATCTCTGCTAATTATAAATTTTGGTGACTTGGGATCAGGGCACCAAAGTCTGTATCCTTTCACCCCAGATGCATAACCAAGGAAAATACATTTTTTAGCCCTTGGCTCTAATTTTCCATCATTTACATGAATGTAAGCAGGACAACCAAAAACTTTTAAGTCAGAATAATTAGCAAGTGTACCTGACCATATTTCCTCCGGAGTCTTGACGTTCAAAGGTGCAGAAGGAGCACGGTTGATAATATAAAAAGCTGTAGAGATAGCCTTAGCCCAAAAAATATTTGTCAACCCAGCATTTGAAATCATACAATGGGCTCTTTCCAAAAGAGTTCTGTTCATCCTTTCTGCAACACCATTTTGTTGAGGTGTCATCCTCACAGTGCGATGTCGAGCAATTCCTTCATTTTTGCAAAATTCGTTGAACTCGTCATTACAAAATTCCATGCCATTATCTGTTCTAAGCCACTTGACCTGTTTTCCTGTTTGCTTTTAATCAAAACTTTCCATTGTATGAAAGTTAAGAAAACATCACTTTTGTTTTTCAGAAAATAAACCCAAACCTTTCTTGAATAATCATCAATGAAAGTTAACATATACCTGGCACCGCCTTTAGATGGGGTACGGGAAGGACCCTAAAGATCTGAATGAATGTAGTCCAAAGAACCTTTTGTTCGATGAACTGCTGGAGATTTGAAGCTGACTCTTTTCTGCTTTCTAAACACACAGTGTTTGCAAAACTCCATTTTTCCAATACTTTATCTACACAGTAGACCTTTTTTGCTGAGGATGGAAAGACCTTTTTCACTAATATGCCCCAATCGCATATGCCATAATTTGGTGATATTGGGATCAAGTTGATTTGAAGTGGAAACTGCAGTAGCACCTGTAACAGTGGATCCCAATAAAGTGTACAACGTACCTGATCTGTGTGCTTTCATGATCACAAGAGCTCCTGAAGATACTTTCAAAACTCCACCTTCACCTATGTATTTACACCCAAGAGATTCTAGAGTGCCCAATGAAATGAGATTTCTCTTTAAGCCCGAAACATATCTAACATCCGTGAGAGTTCTCACCACACCATCATGCATTCTAATTCGGACTGTACCTTTACCAAAAACCTTGCAGGAAGTATTTTTTCCCATCAAGACAACTCCACCTCCAACAGATTCGAATGTGTTAAACAAATCCCTATTGGGACACATATGATAAGAACAACCCGAATCCAAAATCCACTCATCATTAGATTTAAAACTATTATTAGTTGCTAAGAATATTGTTCCTTCAGAATCATCAGCAGCTACACTTGCTTCGCCGGAGTCAGCATTTTGGTGCTCATTTTTGTTTTTGTTACGCTTTTCTTTGTTTTTCAACTTATAGCATTCAGAAATGAGATGATCTTTTTTATGATAGTATTTGCACACAACATTTCTAGGTTTAGACTTTGACCTTGATTGAGACCTCTCACTATTTGATTCTTTCTTATTAGATCTACCTCTTACAAATAATCCTTCCCTATGGGTTGCGCTACTTTCCCCAGTAATATCTCTATCTATCTATTCCTTTGTTTTTAAGATAGATTTGATTTCTTTGTAAGAGATATTATCCTTTTCATAAAGCATAGTATCTCTAATATGCTTAAATGATTGGGGTAAGGAATAAGTAATAAGACAGCTTGGTCTTCATCATTAACTTCAGCGTCTATATTACTCAAATCCATAAGAATAGAATCAAAATCATCAAGATGTGAGAGTATAGAGGTACCTTCTACCATAAGAAATGTGTAAAGCTTTTGCTTCAGGTAAATTCGATTTTCCATTGACCTCTTCATATACAAGGCTTTTAGTTTTTCCCACATGCCTTTCGTTGTGGTTTCTGCAGATACTTCATGTAAAACCTCATTTGAGAGATTTAGAATAATACCTGATTTTGTCTTTTTGTCTATGACGGCAAATTCTTCGTCCGTCATTTTTTCTGGCTTCTTCTCCTTTCCTTCCAGTAATGCAATTTACAAATAAAAGACACCAATGGCAGAAGCACATTTAGCATGTGGTCTGCATATGTGAATACTAGAAACAACCAAAATGACAATAGAATGTTTAAGAACCGAAAGACCTATATCAGCAAGTGGTAGTGAGATTATCCTCAGAGGATTCAGCAACAGAAGCAACTACCAACTGAGGCTGAAGGATGACACCCTCTCTTTGTGCATTTCTACGTCCACGCTGTATTATAGAAGTATTCAATTTGATTCTATTTTACTTCTTAATTAACCGTTTTTGTCAAAAAGAATTTGTTCCTACTGACGATTTGTGATATAGATAAATGCATAAATTACTCGTATCAATTACCAAGTACACTGGAAAAGATGTCTGATAAACAAGCAAATAAAAAGGGAACAAGGAAGGCTAGCAGCTAGCAGCTAGCAGCAAAAAGACAAATGGGAGGCCCCCCCGACTAGCTAAGGAGTGGGTGAATGTGGGTCGACGAGGTCATCTGGGTGGTCAAACAGGCGAAACGACGCTAAGAAGCCATTTTTGGGCCAAATCAATGGGTGTTAGCCCATGGTTTCGGGGGTGGGCTCGTGGCTCGGTGGCGTTTTGGGCCGAAAATCAACTGGCGGCCCCCGGCTGGCTAAGCAGCGGATGAGTGTTGGTCGGTGGGGCCATCTGAATGGTCAAACGGATGAAACGGCGTGAACGAACCATTTTCGGGCTAAATTGGTGGGTGTTTGCCCATGATTCGGGGGGTGGGCCACGTGCCCAACAACATTTTGGGCAGAAAATCGATTGGCGCCCACCTAACCCTCTTAGGAGCGGGTGAGTATGGGCTGGCGGAGCCGATGGGGCCATTTGGGTGGCCAAACGAGAGAAACGGCACGAACGAGCCTTTTTGGGTCCAATTCGGTGTGGATCGAATTGCATTGATGAGGCCGGGAGAGTCATTTTCCAAGTCAAACATGTGAAACGACACAAATTGTGAATTTTTTGCAATTTTCAATACATACGATTTAAAAAAAAAAATCTCGTTGAAACTTCTCGAGCAATCCCCCCATGAATTTGGAATATGACTGAGACTCTTATTTGACCTCAAATTATTGTGTCCACTCGGGACAACCTAGCTTACGATACTCCTTGCCTTTTCCCAAGTTTTTACCTCTATCGTACTTCCAAGCGCTCCTTGTCAAGGAGCAACCAGTTCCTTGTTTCTTTCTTAGTTCTTAGGATAATAATAACACACGATAGAAGATTGTAGAAAGGTGTTAGTTAATTCCATTGATGTAAGAATGTTTGGTTTTTACAATTAATGAAGTGATGTCTACAAGTACTTCAAAACTGATGCTGAAACTTCAATTGATATTTCAGCCATATGGTGGACTACACAACATGCATCCAGTAGCGCATCCCTCACATCTATTCCTATTTTTTTCATCTATTCCTTTTTGTTAACCCTCATTTACATAACTAAATCCTATTTTCTTACATCTACTCATGTACAGTATTCTAATCCCCGAGAACCCTCTTCGAGACCATGTTCAGAGCTGAAGACTTGAATCAATGGACCATCTTCCTTCTATTGGCTTTAGAAACTTCCAGCACCCATGCAGAAATGACATTTAGCAACCATGGACTTCCCAGAATAAGACAGCTTGCTTCATCTATTCGCAAAGGACAGACCATCCTTTCTCCTCTTTCTATGCCTGTTAAAAGTAGAGTGGGGGAATTAGGCATGCCTACCAAACCAAACATCACAGGATATTAGACAGAATCTGAGAGAATGAAATGTATCAGACAATTTCTTGCCCATAGAAAAGGGGGCAAGATGTTAGACGAACTTACCGAGCTTTTTTACTGCAACGTTCAACCAGCTCTCAGACACGTGTGAATGATTGGGGATAGTCCGTGCAGAATCCCTTTGGGGAGATGCTTAGGACCCACAAGTGATGACCAAACTCAAACCCAAACCAAATGGGCCATCCATGCAAAATTATAAAGTTTCAAGACTTATTAAAGCTTTAGTAAAAACGGAGAGAACAAAAGGCGCCTCTTCACCAGGATGTATTATAGTAGGCACTATTGTATAACCCTTCGGATCAGGATCTAGGACCATCTCACATGATATCTCTTGAGAATTTACATAGTCTGTCCCACTAACAGATTCATGCAAATAGATGTTATATTCAGCATGTCTACCACGAGTTTTCAGTATCCTCATCCCAATATAGAACATTAGTGAATCATGGCTTGATTGATAATTCCTGAAACCAGCTGTAGTCCTTGAGAAGCTCACACCCTAAAATAGCATTCTGATTAGTTTATTTGATCAACAAAAAGATAAAGCCAATTATTAACGACTCTGTTCCAGATTAATCATGAAAGTGCACCTGAGTTAAGGTGATAAATACATGAATGGGCAAGGAAGCATCAGGACCACTTGCTCTTAGTTGATATTAGGGATTTTGATGCCATGTGTCATAATCCTAGCAACCTCCAGTGCTGTAACCTCTCCATTGACCATGGATTGAGTAGATCATCTCTGGTGGGTAGACACGACAAACATATATAGACCTAAAACGTATTTGGAAATTTTGCCAAGACATCCAAAAAATTCCATCGTTTGCCTGTTTACAACAAAACAACAAAACTTAGTGTCATCCAGTAAAAAGATGTATAAGCATAATCCTTCACACATTTTCTTGATGAACAAAAGGACCAGTATGTGGAAGTGAATCTGGTCAAGCAGGGTTCTCTCATCCCTCCAAAAGTGATTTGAAAGAGGTGTTATTGTCAATTTCTTTTATTTGGCATATTAGATTTTCTATGAAAGTAAGGGCAAAGGAATAGATTAGGGAAGGTGTTCTACCGAGAGTAAGGGCGTACAATTGGATGAACAACAATTGGGAGTTACTTTTTTCTTTTAGAAGGAATTGGGAGCTACTACATAATAAGATGGGGTCACCAGATAAACTATCAGGAGTTATTAAATCCTAAAAGTGGAATTAAGGTGAGAGGTTGGCTATGGATGATTTTAGGCGGGGTATAGGTAGGCCAAAGAAGTATTGGAGGGAGGTGATTAGACATGACACGGGGCAGTTACTGCTTACTGAGGACATAACCCTAGCTAGAAAGGTATGGAGGATGCAATTAGGGTAGAGGGTTAATAGGTTGGAATGAGTTCTTGTTAGTAGATACGATTGCTTTGTTGTAGTCGTGCCAGTAGTCGTAGTGCTATGTGCGCATCTCGCAGTTTCTTGTTCATGGTGTTCTGATAATCTTTGTTATTTTCTGATATAGTATTACTCTGCCAGTGTCTTGTTTCTGATTTTCTCTATTGGTGTGCTATTCAATGTTGTTGTTTTCACTACGCATTTTTATACTGTTTATCTGTCCTGAGCAGGGGGTCTATCAAAAATAACCTCTCTATTTCATCGGAGGTAACGATATGGTCTGTGTACACTTTATTCTCCCCAGACCCCACTGAGTGGGAATACACTGGGTATGTTGTTGTTTGTAAACTCTGGGTCTTAACCAAAGAATTCATTAGGTAAAAACAAAGTCAAAGTCAAAAAACAATAACTTGGAAGAGGGAGAAAGGGGGAGCAACCTGTGGGACAGGTTTAATCTTGTGTTTCATCCTGTCGGTCCACTCAGGTGATGGATCAGACCAAAGGACCATTCCATTCAACTTCATTTTCCCATGGATTCTGAATCTGAACAAGCTTGTGGCCATCAACTTCTCGTACCTGAGAAATAAATATGCAAAAAATGACCGTGTGACTGAAATTTTCTTGGCTAGTGGATAAGTCATAAGATAGAAGGATTGAATTTCCACCTGTAATATTGAATAGGCATGAACCTGAAGGGCTACCAGCTCCTAGTAGGAAACCCTCTTGTTTGAAGCGCAGCAGCTGAGACCAGAGTCTTCCACTTGTCAGATCAATCTGTGCCTCGGCACTTCTCATGTCAATCTCCTCCCCAGAACCTCCGGTGAGGTCTACAAGAGCATTTTGTACAAGTCCACCCTCTAATGCCTCATATGAGCAGTGAAGCTTTGCATAAGCTTTTTCTAACAAGGAGACACATTTCATTACCCTTCCTACTAGTGGAAAATGCTGGTTTACCAGGTGACTCGTATGGAATCCAATCATCTACCACAACAGAGACCCAGTCACCCTATAATAGACATAGAAACATGATTAACTTGATTTAGTAATAACAGGGACCCAGTCACCCTATAATAGACATAGTGACAGGATTAACTTGATTTAGTAATCTTTTAAGAGAACGCAATCATATTTTTGTTTCACACAGGAACCAGTATATAATCGACTGAGGTCCTCTCATCAGTTTAGGATAACAACTTCAAGGAGATTAACATAGAAAGAAATCTGGAAGTCAAACAGAACATGAATGTCAACATTCCAGGTACAGAATTCAGTGAAAGGTACTGTATACATGGATTCATAGCACAATTGATGGGAGAAGTTGTGACTCTGGGAATAGTTGTGCTTTACCCCAAGCCCAGCAGCAGTAAAAAATAAAAGTTGCAGTATTTGCTAAATAAATAACACTATTAGTTACATAGGAGCAGTTCACAGGAAATAAATGATTTTTTTTCACGTAGGTGTACAATGTGAGCAAGGAGAAAGCAAATTTAGGGCAATGACCAGATTGAGGCCCATATCCACACTTATGCTCTAGAACAGAAGGATCACTTTGAATCCAGAAAAGAAGAAAACACACAAACTATAGTCCTCGCCATCCTAATTGACCGACAATTTTTCTTTTCTTACCCAAAAATGGGAAGGTCTAAACTCCTTAGACCACACTTGTAAGCTCACCCAGAAGCTCGAAGAGCTTCCCTTCATTCGCTTCGCGGGAGCCGCAGTCCACTCTTTCCAGTATTTTCCGAAAAACATCAATTAGGAATAGAGAATATATATCAAAGAAAGGTCTAACTGTTGGAATTGGGGAATAATTGGCAAAGAAGAAATTTTGCAAAACTACTTTGCCAAATACCCACTTAATTTCTTTTTGATTTATTTTTTAGGTTTAGGGTGTAAAAAGTGGAAAAAGTGTGGCCCACACGTGGGCCAAGGGACCAATTCATCATTTATACAACTTTACAAATCTAATATAATACACCTAACCCCCTCCACTTATTCCAATATCCAAAAAAAACTCTCTCTCTCTCTCTCCTCTTCAATTCCTAACTCCCGCTTTCAAACAACTTATCCCAAAAACACCATTTTCGTACGTTCTTCATCTGCAGCTGCTAAGGGGGCGTTGTTGCTTCGCAAGGTTAGTTAAAATCAAGTTTCGATCATTCCTAGACCCATTTAAATGGTTTTATTTTTGCTAATCGATTGGTAGTGATGTAGGATTTTGTTTTCAGAGTTGGTGTTTTGATTTAATCGTGTTTTTTAGCAACAAAGTGTTGAATAGTGGTATAATTGTTGTTTGAAGAGTTATTTTAGCATTTTGATTTGAACAACGTACTGTTTCTATCCGTAGACCCGCGGTCTATTCGTAGACCTGTGGTCTATGAAATGAGAATGCCCTAGATATTTTTTAATTTTTAGACGTATGAAATTCTTTTAAAACATGATTGCTGAAATAGTGAAAATTGAAATATTAATAGCTAATTAGTTTGATTAGGTGCACTAGTTTGATTTTTAGCAATTGTTGTGTTTTGATATTTTTCATGTTCGATTTTTGTTCAATTATTGTATGTTTGTGTAGTGAACTGTTTAATGGTGGGGTGTTTGTTAATTTTTTTTTTTTCGGGGGGGGGGGGGGGGGTTCTTTTGATCATTGAGTTATTTCTGTTGATAGACTTGTGGTCTATGAACTGAAAATGGGATATTTGTTCTTTAGGTGTAGACTGTGTTGAAAATGGGTGGAAAAGTTATTATTCCTACAAAGAAAGACCATACCGCTGGTAGTAGTAGAAAAAGAAGAGCCCTGGCAGTTGAAAAAGTGTCAAAAAGATAGAAAATTGAAGAGTCGGTGTCCGAATCAGATTTGGAGTTAAAGGAGATAAGCAACTACGTCGATTCTAGTGAAGATGTTGCCAAGCAGAGTATCAGTGGTGACAGTGAAGAGTGCGAGGGAGGTGGGAGTAATAGTAATGACGGGGATAATGATTCGTTGTTCGTGCCATATCTTTCAAGGTGTATTTTCGTGGAGCGGTATGACCTTCAAATGATAATTGACGAGGTTGGATCTTTCCCGACAAAGATATTGGTCAGATCAAGAATGGCTGACAAGATAAAACGTTTCGTATGCATATACCAGCTGTTTCCCTCGTGAAGAGACATTTTGTGAAGCTTTTTAATAAATGGGAACGATAAACAAGGGAAATAATGATTCATTGCATCGATTGGAGAGATAAGCCGGGAAAATGACCAACATAACATGTTAGATCAGCAATAATATAATCAATACATAATATTTTATAGACCATATATTATATATACCGTAAACTATAGATAGTCTATCGTAGACAAAGCTTTAAGTCGATAACAACTGAACGTTAAAATCTACAGAAATGCACATTCATCCCCCAAAACAGTAGCTTTACAACTGAAGCTAAAAAAAAAGTCTATTTATGATTTGATGCCCATTCTACACGTGGTTCTTTTGTGTCCGGATTTCTTGCATATTGAACACCTATTCCTCCTTTTGGACTTGAATGTCTCACCGACGCCCTTACTGCGTTTGACTTTTTTCCTTCCGATTTTGGGATCGTACGGGGGTGGAGAAATTTTGGTGTCTACCAATTCCTATGGCACAGTCCATTCAGCCTCCGTAGGGACCATGTTAATTGCTTTCGAGTATGCGAGGAGGTAACTGTCAGCTTTATAAATTGGCGAAGAGTAGTCATTGATGGAGTTACTAATCTTCACCATCGCCATACTTTTCTCACAAAGATTCCATCGCGTGTTCGCACGGCATTTTCACCAAGTCAAATTTCTGACAAGAACAGCTCTTCTCCAATAGATTGACCTTGGCAGTAACGCCGTTTCCGAACACCGTATACTCGTCAAGAACCCCGTTTGGATTACCCACATACAAGGAATCGCTCGCACTCTTATTATCCCTTAGGATCCTTTCCGCAGAAGGCACAAATATGTTCTCCTTACCACTAACAAATGCTTGCCGCTCCCTAAACTTTTTACCAAATTTTTTAGCAATTGAATTGAATATGTACGACACGGGGTACTCCCGTTCATCCATCAAAATCAAGTTGAGCGACTCGGCGATGTTTGTGGTCATCACGTCGTACCTATTGCTCGGAAAGTGTGCTCTACTCCATTTTTCAAAACCAAGCACATTTTCAAGGACATGAACTGTCTTGGGGAATTTACTCTTCAATTCCACAAAATTATCGCTAAACTCATCAAAGGAATAAGCCTTTGCCGCAGCGTAGAATAGATAAAGATATTCTCTGCAGTGTTGATTTACGCAAAGATTTTCAGCGAGGTGCCTCATGCAAAGTCCGTGATGTGCACGACTATATACACGGGAGAAGGCATTCGTGATGCTAATGTGCTTGTCGGAGATGACGCATAGATCTGATTCATCTTCTATGATAGACTTTAGCTTCTGAAAGAAGAAGGTCCAACACCAAGTTCCTTCATGCATTCTTGCAAATCATTAGTGATATGGTTGATATTTTCGTCCTTTTTTTGCACCTGCCAGAATCAACTGTAAACCATGAAAAACAAGAAAGACACAAAGATCACCAGTAATATTTCATCAAAAATTCAAAACAAACTCATAGCCTAGAATTTCAACCAAATCATGAATCCTTATTAACTGTTAAAATTCACAGTAGATAACTCGTGAGCTTGTCCAAGAATTAAGTCAGATGAATGAGCAAACTTACCGAAATCCCTTCGGGTAACTTTACCACATCAGAGCACAATCAAATCAATGGGTTTGAGGATATCACAAAGTTTATCATGTTCTTGGTTGGTCCAAGTGATTACACATTAAGGCGACTGGACATGCCACAGAAGACTGCCACATGCCAGTAACTCATGTATACAAGTTCATAAAGAAAATCGTGAACTTAAGATGGAACAAAGATGAACCTAAAATCAAATAGAAGTAGAAAGCTAATACAGAGAGAGTAACATGCAAACAGGCTATCATATATAAAGACGAGGTATCCAAAGTTGAAAAATAAAAACTATTCTGTTGCAACAAGATCTTAACATTGCCTGCTTACCTGAAGCTCGAGATATTTCAACTTGGGTGTGGCATAAGAAAGAGCGTCTAGCGCATTTTGCACTTTACATTTGAGAATGTTGTTACCTCTAACTGTTGTGGCTAGATCAGCCTGAAGTTGCTTTATGTCCATCTCCTCGGAATAAAGCTTCTCCCTTAGCATAGTTATCAGCATAGTCACCCATTTAAGCTCTTTAACCTTTTACTGGTAGTTTTCCCGGACATAATCTCTATTTTCTTGAGCTACTCGATATTCCTCTTGTAACTGAGTAAGCTGCTGCCTTAGATTTTGATTCTCCTCTGACACTTGGTCTATTCTCTTAGACAAATCTTCAAGGTGTTTCTCCGAAAATGACATCTTGATTCTATTATCTACTTCCTTCTCATTAAATGAAGAGACTTACCTTTGTAGAGAGATATTCTATTCTGCAAGCTCCCTCACCCTTTCACGGAGTCTATGTTGTCCAATTTGGTATTTCTCAAGTTTTAGAGAACAATCGCTAGATCTTCTATCCAAGTCGTTTTCCAGTACTGATTGTAACTCATTCTTTTCTGTCTCTAATATTCGTGTCCGTGAATCTAGTTCTGCCTATAATATGGTGGCTTCTTGCTTAGTAGAAGCCCTTTCAGCAACTTGATTCCGTAGCATGCTTGAAAATTCAGAAGTCATTTGTACCTTCTTCTTTGTCAATCTTCTAATAGTCCGAATCAACACCGAAACGCTAAGGTCTCTGCCGTGAAGAAACATTTGTCATTAATTTGGACAAGCAAATGCAAAATTAAAACATCAGTTTAAGTTTGAAAAAGAAAGCTATAGCAAAATGATATGTATACCGGCTTGAATCACGACCAGATTTCTCAGGATGAACTTTCTTACTTTGACCATGGGGAGATTTTTTCAGATTCGTGAAATTCTTTTTTCCTGACCCCCTGTCATCGAAAGATCCAGATGACAATAAAACTCTCCTCCAAGAAGAAACTTCCTTGGACTTTAATGGTGGTGAAGGGGTCTTGTTTGCATCATTAGTTGATGATCGTACAAAGAAGAAGTTGTTCTTCATCATCTCTATGTATGGAGACTTTACATGAATCAAACTAGTGTCCATGAGATTTCAAAGGACAAAGCAAAACACTCATAAACAGCCACTCACAAATCATCATCCACTAAATAAATTAAAAAATACTTTAAAAAGGTGAAAATACTATATTGTCTATTGTTCAGTGTTTTAATGAAGGACAAAAAGTTTAAATCACATTTTTAAGGGTCTTCACACTTTTAATATATTATAGATTATAGATATAGATATAAATGTAGATTATAAATATAGATATAAATTATAGATTATAGATATATATAAAAAGGAGGTTTAGAGTGTGCTGATGTGGCATACTTCTAAAGCCTCCATTTCTATTTTTCTTTTTTGTCAACTTTTTGAGATTTTTTCAATTTATTTATTATATTAAAATAATTTACACCTCCCCATTTACTATTCTTTATATGGGTTGACATCCATATATTCCACACAAGAGCCTCTTTATGGTATGGCACATGCAACATGTATGTATTTTTGCTGAATATTCTTTGAAGTCATTCTCTCGATTTCTTCCTCTAGGTGTAACCATTCCAAGATTCTGTACTTAATACTGTATTTTACTTGTTTTTCAATTAAGTTGTGAGAAGGAAATGTCTATAGACTGATGAGGAGAGGGGTGTTAATTATTCGGTTAATAAGCATATTATAATCTATAATCTATAATATATTAAAAGTGTGAAGAGCCCTAGAAATGTTGTTTGAAATTTTTACCATTCATTAAAAGTCTTTGGTTTAGACAAAATAGTATTTTCACTATTTTTCTAATATTTAAAGAGTTGAAAATCAATTAAATATATTTATGATAAAATATTTACATATTAAAAAGCATGTTTTTATTTCGGTAGAAAACGTACAATATAATTTTCTTTTTTTGTTTTTTTGATGGACTCCTAATTATATGGGTACTCAAACTCCTATACATGGAAACTTTTCTTCTTTAGCTCTTGTTTATGTTTTTTATCCTTTTTTCCTAAAATATAATTTATGTGACTCCAAAAGGTAAAGAAAGTCAAATTCCTAGATACATGATGAGCTTTCATACTACCTTTTCTACACATTTTTTTATCATTATTTTATTTTTATCCTCAAATTTTCAATTGAAATCTTTTACTATCATAATTAAAGTGGAAATAGTTAACTGATTTGAAAACTAATAATTAGATGACTATTTTTATGAGAATAACTATTGTTTTGATGATTAATATTTTTTTATTAGTTTAAGAATCTAAATCAACTAAATTTAATTTTAAAAATATTTACAAAAAATTATAAATAAATATAAAAATATTAGAATAAAAAAATTAAGAAGTACCAAATTTTTGAAAGTTTTAAGTACATAATAAGAATGTAATCACTATGTTCAAATTGATTTTTTTCTCTTAGCCCCTCACAACAAGAGAAACAGGTAGTACATGAAAAACGCAAAAATGATTAATCATCAACCACTTTAAACTTGTGGTAAAATATATATGTGTTTACACTAAAATATATATTTATGTTTACATTATTATACTAAAGTGTGAAGGAGTTTTGAAAAGTAATTAAAATTTTTTGCACTTCAGTAAAAATTTCCACAATAGAAAAAATAATTTAATTTTAAATAATCAAACGTTACACGTGCGAGGCACATGCAGTTAAACTAGTAAATTTAAAGGATGTATATATGGAAGTATTGAGATGGTAAAAGAATATAAAAAGAAAGAGGAATAAGATGTTAATTGGCATAAAATTTGGAGTAAAATGTGGATTTTAATTTACTGATTTTAGGCAAAAATTAGGACAAAGCAATTAAAAAAATATTGGCAAAATATCAAGTAAAAAATTAGAGGTGAATATTTGCATAGATTTGTCAATCATTGCAAATAATGAAGAGAATTATATTCTAACTTACAAAATATATTAAATGTCTATTAAATAAAATATGAGGAAGTGCAATTTTTTTAAAAATCTCTTATGCGTTAGAATGGGTATATCTTATGTATTAAAATGAAGATCTCTTATAAAAAGTCTATAAAACTAAATAAAAAATTATAACATTCAAAATCAGTAAATCACATTAATATAATAATATAACCATGTACGAAAGTATATATTATCTATATGTATATATTTCGAAAAAAGGGATAAGAAACAAGTAGTTTCACCTATAATTAATATATATTTAATAATAATAATATATATATTACTCTTATACATAAATGAAGAGTTTTGGTACTACTATTTTGTCTTTTAGTGCCTACTTGCTATTATTATTATTATTATTATTATTATTATTATTATTATTATTATTATTATTATTATTATTCATTTTTTTACTATTACTATTACTACTACTATTATTGTTATCACTTTTTTTTTTACTATTACTATTACTACTATTATTATTTTTTTTCCTACTAATATATATAATATTTAAGTAAAATTTTGGTAATACTACTAATTTGTCTTTTAGTAGTTGTTGACACCCAATTTTTGACCTCCATAACTAAGTTTAATCCTAGGTTTCTTCGATTTTCAAGTAAAATTACAACATTTATTTTATCCAAATAAAGGATTTTCAAAGTATTCATTTGGGTAAATTGATCATTTAAGTAGCGATTATATATTATCGTGTTCAATTATACGAAATTTTATAATTTTATTCTTTAAGTGCATATTTTACAGAATATCGTATTTTAATCAAGGTTTATATCGAAAATAAATTCAAATGATTAAAATTTCGATTTGAATATAATTTTACTCTCAAAAATTAATTTATTTGGATAAATATTTGTGTAATTTTAATAAATCAAGAAGCTCGAGATCAAACAAGGTATTAATTCGTATCGAATTTTGATTCAATTTAGTCAAACTATTAAATTTGATCCTAATTAAAATTAATTGGTCATATTTGCAATGAAATGTGACCAATCTAATTTTTAATTGGATTAAAATATTGACTAATTTTGGCCAAATCCTAAATTTTAATTGGGGGGTTATATTTTAAATAACCCCCAAATTCTTAACAATTCCAACCAAACCAACCCATTTTCTTTCAACAATGCAACAACCCACCACAAGTGGCCCATTCAGAACTTGACCCAGCCCACTCTTCAAATTACCCCAGCCCAGCACCACACCTCCATTCACCAGCCCAATTTTATGTCTCAACCCAAGCCTAAACTCCTTCCGACCCAGCCCATTCCCTTATATTTCCCCCTTCAGCATAACAACACCAACCCTCAACAGACGCGACAACACCGCACAAACCTAAACCCGCCGACCTATTTTCAACACGAACCAACCTCACCTGCGACCCTAAACCCGATTCTCATAACCAACAACCCGTAACCAACTCGTTTGTAGCCTCCTTAACGCATCCCACGCAAGTTTATGCGAAGAAAGCCCTCGAATCTTCTAGAAATAAGTTGAGGTGTCCTCTCAACGTATCAAATCCGCGAATCTCGAGTATGGGAGTACGATTTCGTACATGTATGTCACAATTTTATTGGATCATGGTGAAAATCCGTTTTGCCTAAATCTTATTAGTCTACCGATTTAGAAATCGGTACAATTTGTTGGGGGAACCCCATTGGGAGTTAAAAAATTTTGAATTCTCTTTGGAAAAGGAATCCCTAGCTTACCCTCAATTGGCTTCTATATAAAGAGCTCAATGTTGAGCTAAAAAAGGGGATTTTTTCGGCTTCTTCCTTTTTGGATTCGGGGAAAATTGGGGGATTTTCTCTTTTTTCCAGGATGGGGGTTCTGGGGTTCAAATTTTTGGATGGTCTTTTGAGGGTTTGAAATTGGGAAGGATTTTTTTTTTGGGGACTGGCCTCTCCTTTTTGGGTCCAAAATCTTGGAAGCAAAGGGATTCGAAAGTCGAGGGTGTTGAGAAAATTTGGATTGGGGGAGTTCTTAGAAAAACTTGGTCTAAGGAGGGGGGGAAAAGTGAGCCATTCTGAGCAAAATCGATAAATCCTTTCATTTTAGTAAAAGTTTGAAGCTCGTCGGAATTGTTCGAAGTAGCTGCTAGGCCTTTTTCCGGCGGAGATGGATCCGGTGATAGCTCGAGTCCTGTTTTGCTGCTCCCTAAAAGGTAATACCCTTTTCCATTTAAGCTTCATCTGTTTCTGCTTCATCTCAATCTTCTATAGTCGTGAATAAATTTTTTAGTATGATTGTATGCTGGGTTGTTTGCTGGTAGATGGCTTGGGTAGTCGTAGGTAGTTGTTTTGGTAGTTTTCCGATTTAATACTCTAATTTTTTGTGAAATACTTAAGTTTTGTATAGCTGACTTTATGTTAAAGTTTCATGTTCTGCGATTCTGTTTGAGTTGCTGGTATTTTGTTAAGGCTGGTTTTGTCGTTTAAAGTTTCATGCTTTTGATTTTGGTTTGAGTTACTGGTATCCTGTTAAGGCTACTTTCGTGGCTAATTTTTGATTCTGTTTTGTTATTTCAGGCTGCTTGTATGTTGTTATGGTTGGCTTCAGGGTTTAAAGTTGCATGCTTTCATCGTTTTGGGTCGATGGCGCCCTGTTCTAGCTTGTCTTATTTTAAAGTTTCGTGTTTTGTTCTTGTTTTAATAGTTTTCGGACCGAGGGTGTTTTGTTCATTGTTGGTATTTCACGTCGTCTTGTTTATCGAGACTTCCCCATGAGTTCCTTGGCTTCCCAAATGACAAAGAATGATGAGGATACGCTCGACAAAAACTGACAAATCCCATGATTCCTCGATGACTATTTCGGCTATTAGAACTCGTTTGAGTTTGACAAAAGAGGATGAGGATGATAGTAGTGCCCCACCACTTTCCCTTTAGCTTTATCTGCCATGTCTTTTTTTGTGTGGATTCAAATCTTTTATCCTTCCTTGTCTCTTGAGCTTATTGCCAGTTCGTGATCGGGTTAGGGAGATGAATGCAATAATGAGGTATCTTAATATGTTTATTTAGAAGGAATGACCTTTTTTTGTTCTCGTCGTGGAAATGGAGCGTCACTGTTGTATGTCTCTTTGAATACCTACTGTCAATGGAACTTGGATTTATAGGTCAATTTCGCTTCTTTTCTGTGTTTCAATTAATCTCTTGACTAGATCGTGGGGTTACGTTTAGGTTTGAAGTTCTCAAAACAGCTTGCAAACAATTTTCTCTTGTCCCATATAACATGAGAGTATCATATAGTGTCGTATAGATTGGTTTATTTGAAGCGCATGACTGCCTTTAGATTTTAGTGTTGGAAATTAATAGTGTTCTTGATTAAGTGAGACCCTCTTTGCTTTTGTTGATTGGATTGTCCTGTATACTGCACAACATACAAGAAAAGAGGTGAAACGAATTATCTTGGTTCATCTGTAGCATAAATTTAAGTATCTATTTTTGGGAATTATCTTCAGCTCTTCAGTTTTGTATTCCAGTTGAGTGTTTTGATAGACAATTGATAAAATTTTCTTAGTTTCTGTGTATTCCTTCTCATAAGTAAGCACCGGAACCTATCGTTTTGTCAAAAGGAATGGATTGCGATTTACTACTAATGTATGGTACTTTAACAAATGTTATAGCATCCCTCTACTGCAACAAACAAAACCAACATTACGTCCTATGTTCTCATCTAATGGTCATCACATACGATTAGGAAAAGTGACCTTTTACTAGAATTCTTTCATGCATATGCATACTTTCATGCCAAAGTCCAGCATAATATGGCGTGTTATCTTTGATCTCTATGTTAAAAGTTCCAAACCAATTAAACACAGTTGCATGTCATATATATCACTAATCTAGTAGCTAAGTTTCCTTTTATGTATCGAAGTAGTGATTTTTTTTAACAGCTTTGAACTTTCTGAAATTTTTTTGTTATAAAAGTAATTCATTTTTATGAACGCGTATTAATTCATATATCTTTTCTTTGCATGCACCCCCCTTGGAGCCCAAATGGGCTTCTTCTCTCTTTGCATTTCATAAATGGGCCAATGAGGCCTATCCTTCTGAGTCAAGCCCGAATGAAAGCCCAAAGTTGAGCACGTGGCAAATGGATACGAGAAGTCGAAAGAGGAATAATGGATTAAAATCCCATCTTTGAAGCGGCCAAGGGATTAGAACGTTTCTTTTTCTTTTTTTTTTTTATTTATTTTGTCATCTTTTATTTATTTGTTTATTTATTTATTCCTTTATTTCATTTGGGCCTCGAAGCCAAAGTTGTAAATTTAATGCAGGTGGAGCGAGACTAGAGCCAAAGGCTTGGAAACTAGACTATGACAGGTGAAATGGCTTGAAAACCCAACTAGATTAGGACAGGGCCGATGGTTTGGGCTTGAAAGCCTAAATCACTACTTCCCAGCTTTTCTCCCCTTTTCCTTTCGTTTACTTATTTACATGTTTCTTTGCGAACTTAGTTAAAATCCCTAAGTCGCCTAAAAACTGGCTTTTCTTTGCAGAAATCAACTTTTTTCCAAAGTTAGTCAAAGACGATTTTCAAATAGTCCGGATAACCGCAAGTTAGCGGACATTTTAGGTGCGTAACACCTTCCTAAAACGTTAATAGGAATTGCTTATTAAGAATCTCTAACTTAAAACGATTTTCCTATTTTGAATCATTTGAAGTAACTTTTAGAAAGGTTTCTTAATTCCTTTTCAAAATTAAGTGGCGACTCTCTTTCAAAAGTTAAAATTTCTCCGCAAAACAGAAATGACAACTCTGTTGGGGATCTTTAACTAGGTTCTAACCAAATGATTGATTTCATCTTTTGATTAACTGTTTATATGTTTCCATTCTGTAAATTTAAACTATCGCATCCCATGGCATATTCCTGCATTATTAAAACTATTTTGGGGTTTCGTGGATGTCCCGACCCCTATTGTTCAATCCCAATAATGTGTTGGAAATACAAATGGCTTATTAGCACGTGAGTCGTCTGATGGCTATTCGTATTTTCAAACTCAAGTTGTCCTCTTGAGAACCTGGTTCAAACCCACTCTAGACACCTAGGATAGATCGAAACCAAAACCCTATTTTAGGCATGAGCCTAGGACGACCTAATACTCGAGCGGGGTATTGGGCCTACTAGAAAATCTGCCATGCGTTTATTGACCTCGTGTCAATTATAGATGAACCATACTTATGTGTTGAAGAAAATATATGCCTGTCTAATTCAATCCATTATCCATTGGGGGTCGGGGAAAAGCTTGATTTGCTTACTTTCGTAAGAAGAACTAAAGCAAGTTAAGCAAGAAATTGATCGATTTAGGAGGTTGCGCCTAAGGCACAGTTTGAACGTCAACGGATGTCACCAATATAAGAAATGGGCGAAGCTAAGAGCACGAAGGCCAATAGAAAAAGCATTCAATAATTAGTATCACCTACGTGGGACATTATTCCCTTTCCCTAAAGATTGTATCACTTTTGTTCAACTTTTGTAGACATTTATGTCATTTATGTATACCTATGAAGGTTTTTGAGGATAATGGATTGGCTTTGAAAAGGCGTATATTTTCTTCAAAATCGTTAGGCCTGAACCCTTGGCTCAAAAAGGGTCACCCCAGTTAGGATACGCGTTATTGTAATGTTTTGTGTAATATAATTGTCTTAGGTGCTAATGTGTGTTTGTTTGGATCAAAGGCAAGTTTATCCGCTATGCTCTTGTGGATGAATTCAGCTATGACTCAAACAACTCTATGTGGTTATTTCTTGTCAAATATTTCGCATTACTTATCACATACAGAAACTAACATATCTGCCTTTAAGTTGTTGTACTTTACAGATAATAGAAACTACTTTGTGTTGATATAAGTTGGCAGAACATCCCTACTTCACCCGGTCAAAAGCACATAAAATCCCATCTTCTGACCATCATTCAATAATGACTGGAAATGATGAATAAAACACATTGAACATCAGGGACAATGTAATAGTGGAATAGAGTGAGATGATTGCGGAACTCGCAAGAAAATTAGAAATGCTTCATGAGGAAATAAATCGCACTCGATATTTGGCTAACCTATCCATCACCGTCAATGCCCCCGCTCCAGGAGGACACAGGACTCCACTCCAAATTCTTCCCCTCAGTACACCGATTCTCGGGAATCAGTCAAATAACATATCGTCCGTCTCCGCTTCTCCATTTGTCCAAAACACTAATCACGAAAATAACCCAGATGCCTACCATCCATAAAATCCATCTCTAACCCCACAAAACCCATCTCCGAATCCATTCTCAATCCCCAAAACATATTTTCAAATCAAGAAAATTCATTCCCAAATCCACAAGATTCACTCCCAAACCCGCAAAATCCATCAAATCTATCCCTGAATCCACCAAATTCCTTTCCAAATCTGCAAAATCCTTCTCAGATTCCGTTAAACCACTCTCAAATTCCACAAAACCTTTCTAATCTTCATAACGTTCGTCCCACCTACCAAACCGCTTCATTTCATCTGCAAAATTAAGCCTCCCTTCCAAATTCTCTCCATGCCATTATATCCCCTGATATCTATAATCGTCTTTCTAATCTCGAGATGGACCATTACGAGGAGAAGGAGAAAGAGTAGAGGACCGAGCATGAAATGAAGTTGCTAGCTATGAATGAAGATATCATGAGGATCAAAGAATCTCATGGAGTGAGGGACCATGACGGTTTAGGGTATGATAATTTATGTGTTCACCTTGGAATAGATCTACTAGAAGGGTATAAGGTTCCTAAATTTGAAGTGTTCGATGACATCGGAAATCCAATGGCCCACCTGAGAAGGTATTGTGATCAAATGGTGGGGGTAGGGAAAAATGAAGCATTATTGATGCGTTTGTTCAGCAGGAGTTTAAGTGACGAAGCCTTAGAATGGTTCATGTCTCAGGAACTGAAAAGATGGACCGGCTGGAAAGCATTGGCCAAGGGTTTTCTTGACAGGTTCACATTTAACACTGAGATAGTCCCTGACCGGTACTCACTAGATCAAATCAAACTGAAGAATAATGAGTGTTTTCAAGACTACGCCTTTCGTTGGAGAAAAGAGGCTGCTAAAGTATAACCTCCCATGTCTGAGGAACAAATGGTATCGATTTCGCATACAGGACCGAGAATTTTATACCAAGATGGTATCCGCGGTCCGAGCAACTTTCATAGATTTGGTAAAGATTGGGGAATCATTAGAGGAAAGCATCTGAACAGAAAAATTGACAAAACCCCAACATCATCTGAATCTTCTGCATTCCCACAGAAGAAAAGAGAGGATGCGTCTGTAGTCTCTACTAATTCTGTTGATAAGTTAAAGAGGAAATTCAAGCCTAAGAATATTCTTTCCTCATCATCGTCATTAAGTTTTCAGCCTGTATTCTACGCTCAACCCTAATGTCAAGCTCTAATTCCAAATATTTTACCCCAGTGCCAAGTTCCACAACCAAATTATCAACCTCATACTCAAGTTAATTTTCCAAATAACCAAATAAACGTCCAAATATCTCCAAATTATCATCAAGTACCTCTTTCTGTAAATCAGAATCATTATAACCCTCCACGTCCAAACTTTGAAAAGAAACCTCCCCGAAACTTCACGTCGCTAGCTAAAAGTCATACCCAGCTCTTCGAAAGATTGATGAAAGCAGGTTATTTGCAAAAGATCCAGCCAAAGCCTATTAATCCCAACTCCCGATTTTATCATCCCGATCAAAATTGTTCCTATCATTCAGGAGCAGTGGGGCACAGTATCGAGGATTGTATTAACTTGAAACATAAGATCCAAGATTTAATCGATCAGAAGGTCATCACACTTCAGTCGCCGACACCAAATGTTAACAATAATCTATTTCCTAACCATGGGGGACCTACAGTTAACATGATTGAAATAGAGGGTGAATGGACGTCTAGCAAGGCCATCACTAAGGTAAATTCAGAAGGACTCAAAGGTTCAAAAGAGGTGGAGAAGATAAAGGAAGTTGTGGCCGCCTTAAGTAAGGATTTGGAAAAAATTATCAAGCCTGTTATGGTCCCATAAAAAGCTTTTAAGCATGGAAGAGAATACCAACCAAGAAAGGAAGATGAGATCGAAGATAATTCAAAGGAGAGTCTGTTTAGGCCTTTGCCGCTCTTGTACCAGTCATTTCCTGTACATGAGATGTCAAATGATGATGGTCTTGGGGATGGGATAAGAGATCCGTTTGAAGGATCCAATGATCTACCAGATGATTTCCCATAGTTCGGTGGGATGAAGAAGGTTGCACCAGGAGAGGCTTTACAAAATTGGACTTCCACTCCGCTCCTAATTCGTCGCCCGTCACGGTAGATGAAAGGGAAATTACTAATAGATTTTAAAATCAGTGATGATCTGGAGGAGGCCCCATGATCCATCATTTTATGTGTCAAATTTTTGTTTCGTGTTTTACAACTCTCAAAAAGGCATGGGCCCATATTTGTGTGGGTCATAAGCCATGGTTTTTATTTATTTTCCAAAAGGCGTCCCTTTATTTAAGAAGTTATTTTTTAAATATGATTATCTAGAATGGTTTATTTTGGTAGCAATAATTTAAAAAACCTGCCAATGTCATGTCATGTCAAGGGTTAGACGAACAAGGCGAAGGAAATAATGATGAACAGAAAAAGGTGATGAGGAGCGGTTAGTAGTAGATATAGAGGAATGTGAAAATCAAAAGAATCCCAACCACGAGGAGCCCTAATCCTACATGAGATGGATGGTCAAGAGTGGACCAAACCAATCAATTCTGATGCGGTAAAGATATATCATGCTTGAAAGATGTTATAGTTTTTGTTTCTTGGCTTATTTGTAAGAGCATTTATAATAGTATCAATTTTATGATGTGTGATCGCCTAGAATCCTTTTCCTTTATGTACGAATTACGTTTGACCTGAATTTCCAAGAACGGGATACGTAGGCGGCCTATGTTGGCTTCGGTCAACCCCTTAGAAAATTTTATCCTTTCCATTTATCTACAAACTACGTTGACCTGAATTCCCAAGAAAGGGATACATAGGTGGTGTATGTCGGCTTCGGTCAACCCATTAGATTTTTTCTATATATATCCTTAGCGTAGTCTTGAACTACGTTTGACCTGATTCCTACTTCAAAGGGATACGTAGGTGCCCCAACGGCTCGGTCATATAACCCCAGGAAATAAAAACTGGGGCAGAATTTTCGAGAAGGAATCTCAAAAATTCACGAAAGAAGATCAACATCCAACAAAGAGAATGAAGATCAGCAAAGACTGCAGATCCACTCAAGATGATATCATCTTAGACTACTCTAAACTGGGGCAGAAATTTTGAGGGAGGCCTCAAAATTTCCACCAAATACTAAAATATATTTTAAATTCTCCAGCACTAGAGGTCGAAGTTGAGATTTGAGAATCACCACCTGGGATAAAGTCTAGGAAGAATGAATCTCCGTCTTTGATAAAACTTCTTGTAGAGAGCCTCGATAATGCTGAATCCCAAGCAATCCTCCATCAAATATCGGATATTGTCAGAATCAAGAGAAAGATGGTCGTTGAGCTAGCACATGACATAACTGACAGAGATTTTCTATATTTTTGCAGGAGTTTTCGAAACTATTTTCTAAAAATTAAGACAACTTTCAAAAATCTATATAAGTCTTTTACTTAATGATTGGCCAGCCATCAATTAGGATGGGGAGTCAGGGGTGGAAGTCCCAACATGACAGAGTACCCAAAAGATGGCGTGGAGAAAATGGAGAATCGAAGAAGGTCAACACAGAGTAGTTTCATTCAAACTAATCATTTTTCTGTGGATACAGGGATCGATATACAAAATGAGTGTTTCTTTCGAGCAAGTCGGGAGCCATGCCAGAGCATATAATGCTTAAGAACAGTATTTTTGGGTAGCTCAAAAATGGATTTAATACCCATTTATCGAGGACCATTTGAATTGACCATCTCATTTCTTGAGATCATGGAGAACAAACAAGGCATCTTCTTTTCTTTACGAACATTGTATTTAGAATTTTTCTGAAAAATAGTCGCTATCAAAAGCGACTTTGTGTTTACTAATCATCTACTTTAAGTACAGGTACATGTAAAAAGCAAGACGCAGACAAACAAACTCAGGTGAAACTGTTTTTAAATTGCTAAGAGGGCCATTTCATATCATTGCCAAAAGGGCCATTGCATATCATTGCCAAGAGGGCCATTGCATATCATTGCCAAGAGAGCTATTTCATATCATTGGCCAAGAGAGCCATTTCATACCATTTCCAAGAGGGCCATTGCATAGCATTGCCAAGAGGACCATTGCATAGCATTGCCAAGAGGGCCATTTCATATCATTGCCAAGAGGGTCATCGCATATCATTGCCTAGAGGGCCATTGCATATCATTGCTAAGAATTCCATTGCATATCATTGCCGAGAGGGACATTGCATGTCATTTGCCGAGAGAGCCATTACATATCATTGCCGAGAGGGCCATTGCATATCATTACCGAAAGGACCATTGCATATTATCTCCAAGCGGTCCATCTTATACCATCTCCTAAGAAGGCTATTCAATATCTATTGATGTGCTAGATACAACGCTAGCATCGAGGATATCATCAACATTAAATATATCTGTTGACACGCTAGACACAACACTGGCGTTGAAGATATCATGATTATTCATATATTTGTTGACACGCAAGACACAACAGCGTCGAGGATATCATCATCATTCAATATCTGTTGATGTGTTAGGCACAACGCTGGTGCCGAGAATATCATCAGCATTCAATATATCTGTTGACACGCAAGACACAATGCTAGCGTCGAGGATATTATCATCATTTTATATCTGTTGACACGCAAGACATAAATGTTGGCATCGAGGATATCTTATCATTTTATGAATCAATATCTGAATGCATTGAGAGCAGATGATTTGAAAGGACACCTTTAAGTCGCTATCTAAGGATGAATGATATATAAGATTTCCTAGAAATTAACAATTTGAGGGTTATCTATAAGTCATATTATTTGAAATAGGATAGTGTGCAAGATCACCTATGATTTGATAGCCTGTAGGTCATCCGTAAGCCATAACAACATCCTAACTGGTTAGTGTGCAAGATCGCCCAAAAATCGATAGTTCAAAGGTTTTCCATAGGTCGCAACTAAATCCTTACCGGAGAATATGCAAGATTATCAAATTGATACGTCCAAGGGTTCTCTATAAGCCGCGTCATATATAAGATTGATTGGAGGCATATCTGTAAGCCATCTCTTATCCAAGGTCGGATAATGTGCAGGATTACCTAAAAGCTAGAAATTCAAAAGATATTTGTAAGTCACCTCGTATCCAACATCAAATATGTGCAAGATTATCCAAAGATTGAAAATTTAAGGAAAATTTATAAATTGATCATCGGCTATAACCGGAGAAGTTATAATTCCACATACAACAAGAATTATAGGTGACCAAAAAGGTTTCCTCATCAATACAAGATTACACGGTTTTAGGGACGTTCTGCATAAAGTATCGCCGGTGTCTAAAAGGGCCACCCCACTTTGAAGACATATTCAACCGACAAATGTCATAATTATACAACAACCAAAAGGGTTGTTGCGTTTTTTCCAGTTATTTCATTCCAAAATAGGTACATAAAGATATGACTCCAATTTTCAAGCCACAACTCACATGGAGATATGGTAAAAGACTATATACCTCTTTCGTGAATTATGTTTAGCACTAACACTTTTTTCTTGAAGCATTGTCAAGAGCATCTGAGAGGATGAAAATCTCAAATCAAAACCACAGGTGCAGACGACTTCAGATAGGACGCAATACAATGTGGAACTCTTTCTTAGCAGCAAAACGGGACATAGTCTAAAGAGGGACGTCAAACTCTTTGGATGCGAGCTAAAGGATGATCACCACCACCATCTAACCACACCCTTGTTAGAAGGCATATGGGAATTCTGAGATATTCAGGTTTCAGCTTTACCTTCGGGATATTCCTAAACTCATACCGAGGGTAAACTTTCCTTTCTTTCAAATCCGAGTGACAACACACCTAGAGTTTTGGAAATTATGTCCAGGTAAATTCTTGCCTATAGATGTGAGGGATCCCACATTTATGGTTAAGAGGTTACAAGCCTCTTTTCCATAACTCGATCATTAACTTGTCACTTATTCTGAGCCAAAGATCGTCTGAAATAGAAGACTATCTTTTCTACCGATCGAGTAGAACTACAAGCAGTCTGATTCCCTAAAGTCTCGAGGATATGTAGGTTGGGCTTTACAAAGAAAACTCGACTTCATTCCAACCTCCCCCCAAATTCCTTTATTCCCCAGCTTCTTGATTTATCAAAAGGTCTAAAACAACTGTCAACTTATTAGTATAGTCACTGGGATTTCTGCATGCGAATATCTGTTTCCCCCAATGAAGTTGTTGCTACCATACCAGTGGAACATGTTGGAGATTTGACGTCCATAAATGAATTACAAATTTAATAGTGAAGAACATGTTTTGATTCAAAAGGGACTATGTTTG
>NW_025836069.1:74501-96321 GCF_002878395.1 Capsicum annuum
TGTATTTTGGAGAATTGGGGATTGAATTTCGTGTTTATTGCTGAATAAGGGTAGGAAAAGGACCATTTTGCCCCAAAAACGGAGTGTTTAAGTCACTTGAAACCATAAGATATGCGCCGCATATGCTATCGCCTATATTTACATAGGCGCCACATATGCTATCGCATATACTTTCCCGTGGCCATGTGCGATTGGTTAGGCGACGCATTCTACTTTGAAAAGTCATAACTTCTTGCTCCGGTGCCGAATTTTAGCAAAATTGGTATCGTTGGAAAGCTAACTCGAAAAACTATCATTTTACACACAGTAGGCTCTCTAATTCGACATATACAAAGAGTCATGGTCGATAGAAGTTGACACAAATTATAATGTCCACTTAAACTTAATCGATCGAAGTAGTTTTCAACTCGTCCTTGAGTCAAAGGACCTCTATGGTCTAAATTCAAGCTTGAATGGATTCACATACTACGCAAATAATTAACATGCCATATTGGCATGGATTTATGGCTTCAGGATTACCAACGCATCGGAATCATGGTCTATATTGTAGCCCGAAATACAGGGCGTTACATTGGAGGTGGAGGGGGGGTTTGAAGAAGGAGGAAGTGGGGGAATGGCGTGGGTTACCTTTTCTATTTTCTATTTTTTTTAATACATAATATACATATTAGTGGGGTTCCCTTTAAAAAAAAATTGATGTGGCTCTTACGTGGCAATGATGTGGTGCTGACACGACAATGATATGGCACATGTGTAATGCACTCTCCATTGTGAGAATGGTATTATGGTGTTAGGGTGGTATTTGATTCACTTGAAAGTTGTTTAGGGCTATCAAAATGTTTGTAAAGTTGAAGTGCTAAAGTTCAGATGTATAAGATTAGGGGTGATTTTGTCTTTTCCCATTATTCTATTGTACTTCATTGCCGCCATAATGTCTTGATAATGTGGTCAATTCTAGATTACTTTTAAATTGGTTCACTTGACGGGTAGAGTTAGGGGTCATCACGGCTTAGAGAGATTTGGATCGTGACAATCACAAACTTGACTTCGTGCGCCTAAAGGAAACTTCTTCACACTAATCTAAATGTTCGCAATGAGTATGTTTTAATAGAATATATTCAATATAAGTTGCTTCTGTAACTTGACAGTGATTGAGACACAAAATTAATAATACAAGAAGGATTTACCTTAAGAATGAAAGCAGCAGACCAGCACAAGTGCTCAGCATCTAAGTGATAAAGCCATACTGAAACAATGTAGAAAATTTTACCCAAAAATTGAAAGTAGAAACATTGAGCATCTAATGCAAGGAGACAACAGGTCAGACTGCCTTCAGAAAGTATTATGCTAAAGTGAATCTCGAACACCTATTTGGAGTTAGAGCTATAATTCAACTGTTTTAAGGTCCAGCATAGCTAAACAAGCAGAACATGCCCTCTTAACTGAATTCAAAAACTTGGCTGGCACAAAAAACTTTAGTCTGGGTTTCTCGTGGCCTAAACATTCTTGTGCACCATAGAACAAAACATTGTCCCTCACATCACAGGTGAACGCATGAAAAATTAAGATTAATTTTTAGAATGCAAGAGAGAAAGAGGGAGAAGAGCCTGGACTAGTGCTGGAAACCCAGAACCTAAAGACAATCACTCTTGGAAAAGAAAAGAAGCATAGAAACCAACGTAGGTAGCATCAAAATATACGAGAGCTTTGGAAATCACAATCAACAAACATTAGAAAACTGCACAGAGACAATGATACACTTGAAAACAAGATTTCCAGGCAAGTAACTGATGAAATGACAAAGTTTCACCTGTAACAATGGCGTAAAGTTATCACAACCAAAACTTCAAATAGCAACAAGATACTTGGGAGAAAAAACAACTAAAAACAGATAATCGCAGGCAAAGAACCAAAAATGTAAATACCTTCCGAGGCTTTGAAGTCATGGACAAATCTTCAGCCTGCAGCGACCGTAGGAAAGCCAAAATAGAACAGACAACAGGAGACAAAAGGAGAACCGCGATGCCAAATTCAAACTACAGAAAGTCGTTCATAAAATTTTGTTAGAACATGGAAAATACAACCGTATGGAGTACATTTTAGCTGCACCGTACTCCAAATACACTAAACTGAACTTTAAAAATACTAATGCATTTCTTACCTGTTGGTGTGTAGCATTCAAAATTTTTATTGTCTTTGGTCGGAATATAGCCATAACGACGGTTTCAAGAATGAAGATTAAACTGAAAAGAAGCCAAGCTCGCTCTGGAGTTCCTACTACATGATGCAACATTACTCTACAACGTTGAAGCCACTTTCCTAATCCTTGGAGTCTAAGTTCTTCCAAGAATGAAATATGATTAGGTAACACATCCTCAACATCATTTGAATCAGTGACAGGAGGGTTACTATCGTGATGTTCTCGATCAGCGTCCAAACTACTTCTCTGCAACAAGGCTAGAATCATTGGGTCCAATCCATTCTCCTTCAGCATCACTGCAAAATTAGGATCAAGCCCTTTATCTTGCAATAAAATAGCTAATTCACGATCAGTGTGTCTTCCTTTCCGCTTTAACATAGATGTAATCCTGGGATAACTCAACTTTTCTTGAAATGCAAGTGCCAAATTCAAGTCCAGTATCTGTTGAACAACTGGATGTACTAGAATCACCTTGGCTTTCAAGGTCACTGCTAGAACAAACAACCAATGAACTATTATGCTCTAAATTTCTGTCAACATCTGATGATCCTATTTCGGGCTCTTGAACCACTGAACGACAGGAACTACTACGTAGAGCTAGACTTGGTCTTCCACTGTCTATGCTCTTATCACTATTAATACCCTCAATGTTATTCCAGGTACTGCCATCACCAGTGCAAGGCACAATTGCATTACCAAGATGACCAACATCAGCACTACTACTGCGTTTGACACTTGAGCCACACCCCTCAGAAGAGCTTGCGGAGCTATTTTGGTCTTTTCTATGGAAACCTTCTCTAAGGCGGATAACTGTGCTCTGCAAGGCATCTCGTCTAGCTGCTAATGGGTCTGTAACTGATAAATGCCGTAAAACAGCAGCACCCAACAGCACAGATGCTACAACTGCATAACTGATACAATGTCCAAAGTACCTGAAACAAAATTGTTGCAGTAAAAGATTAGAAGATTTTTTTTTTTATAACAAAAGATTAGAAGTTTCTATTCAACAAATAATATTAAAAGGGATGCATATGACACAAGTATAAGAAGACTTGATTATGGATAACAAACCAGTAATGAACTCCAAAACAGATCAGGAACACCCGAGATGTACCGGCAACAAAAAGTACGATGACTCGACTTTTCAGAAGCTTAAAACCATACAAGCAAGATCCCAAGTTCCAATCTGATTGAATGAAAAGCTACTGAATTCATTACTTACCACAAAGAAATAAGAAATTATTTCACAATACGAGTCAGAAAAGGAGACAGATATATGTAGGAAATGAACTACCAAGGATTATCACGGCAGCTGATGTTGTAGCCCCAAGCCAGTTTGATTCCTTTGCTGTCAGACTCCGAGAATACAAACGGGGCTATTTGTGTGTCAAAATAGAAAACCCACTGAACTTCACCAATTTTCCTCAAAAAGCACTAGGCTATTTGTGTGAGAAAAACACATTTGTTTGATTCGACAACAAAGTTTATTAAGAATGACATGCAACAGCGGAGGAACGATGAACTTTTGAGCAGTTACTTTGATGATTCATGCGGAAATAGATATACTTATGAATATTGCTAATGATTTTACCAAAATGAGCCTCTCTGTGCTTTACAAGGCCTCCAAAGTTGCAAAATGGATTCAGCACCCTCTACAAGAAACTCTTAACGTCAAAATAATTAGTTGTCTGATCTTATCTGCAACAAGAATGACGAGCACTGTGTTCAGTTTGGAGCCTGTCCCTAAGCTCGTCTAGACTTATCCTTATCTCTATTGCCTTCTATTTGCTTGTTATCTTTGTTCTTGCTAGAACCTTGTGTTGTTGTCTCAAGTTAATGTTTATTCCTTACTGCAGTGCATCAAAATTCAACTTGTGGTGCTGCTGAAAATGTTGGAACTGCTGCAAAACCCAATGGCATAATGCATGAACCTGTACGTGCTGATAGACCCAATGCATTTAGTAACAACAGCTCATCTATTCTCTCTTGCATACAAACAGCAGTTGATATTCCTTCTCAAAGTAGAAAAATTGATGTTCCTCTTAATATGTTTTTGGACTAGCCCTCTAACATGAGGTTGAGACAAACAATAGATGGGAGGATTATTAAGAAAGAACCTGTCTATGGTGGGAATTCTCCGTTTGCCTTTAGTCCTCATGGCAGTTACTTGGAGTCACGTTCTGCAATGGGTGATACATCTGTTTCGTCATTTAGTAGTGTGGAGTCTAACACGCAGCCTCTTAATGAACCTCTTCTGGATGCTGACACTACTTCATTTGGATTTCTTGGGGAGATGCCTCAAAATTTTGGTTTCTCAGACTTGACTGCTGATTTCACTAATAGTTCTGGTACGTGTCTTCCTCTTCCCAGTTTCTCTGTAATTTCACGGCATCTCTAGATTCTGTGCTTTTCTTCTTTTAAAGTTTTAGGTATTAAAATGAGCTGGTATGATGCTAATCAGGCATAATTTATATCCGTTTTGACCATGTCCAGATATATCATAGAGCTACTCCAGGACTCGCTTTTTAGCAACAGATACTGGTAGCTTGCTTGATTCAAATGGTAGGTGGATATTACCAAGATAAACACTTCTGTACTTTTGTTTGTTCTCTTTGGATAACCAATATGACTTTCAGGAGGCATTGAGAGGTTAACCAATGCAACAGAGAACTTCAGATACACTAATTTCAGTGGAGATTGATTGTGTATAGGTAACTTTCTCCATCTTATAAGATTCATTAGAGTTGTAGTACTTAATCGAGATTGGTTGTTTAGGTACTTTTTCCATTTTATGAAAAATGAAAAATTCATTAGACATGAAAGCTCTGGTGGCTCCATTTTGTATGATGATTTGGAGTATACATAATGTTTAAGATATTAATTTTGATTTTTGGTGCTAGTAGCACATGCGCTGGACCTGCAACATGATGATTGTAGGTGTACAAAGGTATGAGAGACCAATACTATATGGAATAAAGCAATCTCAAAAGGCCTAGAACTTTTTTTTTTGGAATCAACATAGACGAATCTAGTTAATAAGGTCAAATATTTTCCACATCCCAAAATGAAGAGAGTATAGCGTACATTGTAGAGAAGTCATGCGCTTAGTTTTCCAACTTGCTTGTATGCGAATGTTTTCTCTTGGAAATAGTACAACAGGAATTATGGTCTTCTGTCTTCATCGTTTCACCTGTCGTTGTAGGACTTAGTAACTTAGTATAGGATGAAGTAGGTGTGGCTTTTCTACCATGGGGCTAATTGATGTTTATTTTAGAAATAATATTTACTTGCTATACTGCCTAAAATTTTCTGCCTTACTTTGGTGCTGAGTTATGGAATCGTTCTGTATGAGTTAGCAGGTATGTCATTCCATAGCTGTTGCATTCAACCAAATATTGCTGCCAAACTTTGGTCCATTCGTGTATATTCTCCCTAAATGGAGCACTGATCATGTGGGTTCTTAACATATGTATACATTTGACATAATATCCCATCAATCAGCAGCACCTATAGTCGAGGGTCTATCGAAAACAATATCTCCGTCCCTAGACCTCATTTGTGCGATTACATTAGCTATATGTTGCTGTTGTTGTTGCATCAATAGCAGCTACTGATGCTGAATTCTCTCATGCTGCATTATGAATAAAACCTATCCTTCTTTTTCCATTTATCTTTATGCTCTACATAAAGGGCATAAAAATTATTGCAGTCGTTGTGATCCTAGATTTTGTGCTCTTAATTACTTGAGGTGAATAAGGAAAAGAAATAGCGATTTTGTGAATTGAGGTTCGGATTTGAAACTCTACAAATGCAAAAAAGCACTTGGTGACTCTTCATATCTATTCAATTTTTGTTGAACAAATGGTACATATACTATTGGAAAGGTAGCTATCCCGTGAAATCCATCAAGGTACATGCAAGTTAGTGTGGCGCCTTACTCTTTCAATACATTTAGGAACCAAAAATAAATATAAATACTATTGCACGGTTTAATTCAACCTTAGTGAAAGAATACATCAATGAGAAGTTAACTCAGTAAGCTTAATGAGCTTTCCCTTGCAACGAATGAAAGTGTGGATGACCCAACATCAAATACACGATTGTTATTATACACACAATCTCCATACAACAGCAACAACATACCCGATGTACATTCGGGCAGAATATATGCAAACTATACCTCTACCTCATAGACGAGAAGAAAATGGTAGCACCAATCCTCACTAAATACTTCATAAGACAAAAAATAGCCAATACTTACAAAACCAAATGAAGCAAAAGAAGTTCATTGTCTTGATCACCAGCAAGTAAAAGAAATGTTTACAATTGGAGATTCAAAAAGGTTGCAAAAGAAAGAAGCAAACTTTCTATTTAACAAGTATCAAAGGGGGGAAAGAATAAGAGTAAAACCAGTAAGTATACGAGAAGTATGAACATTATAGTCAATGAACAAAATATGAATTGTAGTTTGGCCATTTAGCATCCATCACTCCAACAGAGAATCAGGACTTGCAAGAAGGTCGAAAGGTTTGCCTATCCAGTCTTTCAAGATTGTGATTTGACCCTTTTTCAAAAAAATGTCTTCATCGAGGGTATCTACCTACTTATTCAACATGTTGATCTCATAATTCAACAGCATGTTCATCTCACTATAGCTCTTAACTTCCTCCCACATAAGATCCCTCTCCTAAAACACTTTTGGTAGTATCCCCTTCACAACGCCAAGTTCCGTCATGCATTCTTGCAAATTATTTGTGAGCTGGTTGATATTTTCATCCTGTTTTAGCACCTGCCGGAATCAACTGTAAACCATGAAAAACAAGAAAGACACAAAGATCACCAATAATATTTCATCAGAAATTCAAAACAAACTCATAGCCTAGAAATTCAACCTAATCATGAATCCTTTTTAACTGTTAAAATTCACAGTAGATAACTCGTGAGCTTGTCCAAGAATTAAGTCAGATGAACAAGCAAACTTACTGAAACCCTTCGGGTAACTTTACCACATCAGAGCACAATCAGATCAATGGGCGTGAGGATATCACAAAGTTTATCATGTTCTTGGTTGGTCCAAGTGATTACACATTAAGGCGATCAGACATGTCGCAGAAGACTACCACATGCCAGCAACTCATGTATACAAGTTCATAAAGAAAACCGTGAACTTCAGATGGAACAAAGATGAACCTAAAATCAAACAGAAGTAGAAAGCTAATGCAGAGAGAGTAACATGCGAACAGGCTATCATATATGAAGATGAGGTATCCAAAGTTGAAAAATAAAAACTATTCCGTTGCAACGAGATCTTAACATTGCCTAATTACCTGAAGCTCGAGATATTTCAACTTGGGTGTGGCACAAGAAAGAGCGTCCAGCACATTTCGCACTTCACATTTGAGAATGTCGTTACCTCTAACTGTTGCGTCTAGATCAGACTGAAGTTGCTTTATGTCCATCTCCTCAAATAGAGCTTCTCCCTTAGCAAAGTTGTCAGCAAAGTCTCCGATTTAAGCTCTTTAACCTTTTCCTGGTAGTTTTCCCGGATATAATCTATATTGTCTTGAGCTACTCGATATTCCTCTTGTAACTGAGTGAGTTGTTGTCTTAGATTTTGATTCTCCTCTGACACTTGCTCTATTCTGTTAGACAAATCTTCAAGGTGTTTCTCCAAAAATGACATGTTGATTCTATTATCTACTTCCTTCTCATTAAATGAAAAGACTTCCCTTTGTTGAGAGACATTCTGCTTTGCAAGATCCCTCGCCCTTTCACGGAGTCTATGTTGTTCAATTTGGTATTTCTCAAGTTTTAGAGACCAATCGCTGGATCTTCTATCCAACTTCTTTTCCAGTACTGATTGTAACTCATTCTTTTCTGTCTCCAATCTTCGTGTCCGTGAATCTAGTTCTACCTATAATATGCTGGTTCTTCTTCAGCAACTTGATTCCGTAGCATGCTTGAAACTTCAGAAGCCATTTGTACCTTCTCCTTTGTCAATCTTCTAATAGTCTGAATCAACACTGGAACGCTAAGGTCTATGCCGTGAAGAAAGCAAAACATCTCTCTTTCTACATGCTTCTTCTTCAACAACAACAAACGTAACCCCTACCTTGGCAAGTAGAAAATTTGTTTCCCATAAATCCTCGGCAAGGAAAGCAAAAACACAAGGATATTTATGAAGACATAAGCAGTAACAACAGTAGCAAGTAAGAAAACAGAGGTATACGATGCAACAAGTAGAAAAGAAAATATATACTAATACTACTACCAGAAGAGACATGACGCGAAACTATTTACTGCTAGCCTTCTACTGAAAATTAATAAAATACCCCATAAACAAATAGCACAAGAACAATTCAAAGAACTTATCAAATCCTTCTGATAAAACAAATAATCAGGGTAAATAATAAAAAAAAAAAAGAGAAATTACTTAATCAAAGAGTTGAAAGAGTAAGAGCCGGCAAAAGGTTGTCAGAATCTGTAGGATTCTTGTCATTTTTTCTTGATAATGCTGCAGGTCTAGTTATTCTTGGCTAAAGATGTGAGCAGTCAAATCAACATACATGAAGGGGAACAATACCCGAAGGCATAACTAAGAACTTATTTGGCTTTGATTCATCTATATGGTAAAGAAACAGGTAAAATAAATGTTATACCTATTATATATAATAGACTAAAATGTATAGACCTTTTAAAGATACTAATAATAATAATACTCATACTTAATATAGAGACCTCAAATTTTGAGTCCAAAATTAAAATATATGGTTAACTAATAAAGAGATGTCAAATTTAATTCATTCAAATCTTTAAAGAAAGGAATTTGTCAGTTTTTGTTATTAATTACCTTAATTGCATGCATACACAATTATGTAATCTCTATACCTATTTTGATTTTTAAGATGATCTTACTAATTAATAATGAGATCTCAATTTAATTAATTCCAACTTTAAGGAAACCATATATTATTAAATTGAAACTTTTTACCTAAATTACATTATATCTAACGCGGGAAAGGAGATAATCGGTCCCTTTAAATAACTCTCATATTCTATCTCTCACATTGATTGGATAAAATATAAGGAATTAAAAAAATTACACTAGTTTTATACACCTAGTTAATCAGAGGCAGACTAGAATTTAAGCACGACGGAACACCTTTACCTTTAAATATACTTACTGGAAGTGCCAAAATTTGGCGTGTAACTCTTAAAACTTAATGATTATGAGAAAATTCTTAGCAAAATTTAACTTTCTCTGTCTCAAAATAGTTAATATGTTAGCTAAAAAAATGTCTCAAAATAGCTTACATGTTTAAGAGATCATGAGATTATTAACCACTTTTTTCCAACTTTACCCTTATCACTAATATATATATATATACACACACTAGATACCTTGCACGGGAATTTTGACAACACTAATGTGCAAAAGAGATCCAACTTTGCAAAAGATTATTTCCTACTTCTTGTAATTGTTTAGTGTAGGAGTAAAAGAAAAGAAATGCAGTACAATTTTTCAATTGAGATGTGCATCATGTATTTTTACAGGAATGTCCAAACGAATGACGTGTCACCAACTATAGTTGCAACAATCTATCTAGATTTTTATCCACTTATATAATCACTTTTGTATTGGTTGGACTAGTCTAGCAAGCTCAATTGCGTTCCACACTGAATGTATATATCATGTTAACGTTGGTTCATTGTACTGCATTTATTTTCTTTTACTCCTATACTAAACAATTACAACAAGTAGGAAATAATCTTCTGCAAAGTTGGATCTCTTTTGCACATTAGCGTTGTCAAAATGCCCGTGCCTTGTACGGGTACAGGTATCTAGTGTGTATATGTATATATATATATATTAGTGATAAGGGTAAAGTTGAAAAAAAGTGGTTAATTATCTCATGATCTCTTAAGCATGTAAGCTATTTTGAGACATTTTTTTAGCTAACATATCAACTATTTTGAGACGGAGAAAGTAAAATTTTGCTAAGAATTTTCTCATAATCATTAAGATTTAAGAGTTGCACGCCGAATTTTGGCACTTCCTGTAAGTATATTTAAAGGAAAGGTGTTCCGTCATGCTTAAATTCTAGTCTGCCTCTGATTAACTAGGTGTATAAAACTAGTGCAATTTTTTTAATTCCTTATATTTTATCCAATCAATGTGAGAGATAGAATAGGAGAGTTATTTAAAGAGATCCATTATCTCCTTTCCCGCGTTAGATATAATGCAATTTAGGTAAAAAGTTTCAATTTTAATAATATATGGTTTCCTTAAGGTTGGAATTAATTAAATTGAGATCTCATTATAAATTAGTAAGATAATTTTAAAAATTTAAAATAGGTATAGAGATTACGTAATTGTTTATGCATGCAATTAAGATAATTAATAACAAAAACTGACAAATTCCATTCTTTAAAGATTTGAATGAATTAAATTTGAGATCTCTTTATTAGTTAACCATATATTTTAATTTTGGACTCAAAATTTGAGGTCTCTATACTAAGTATGAGTATTATATTTATTAGTATTTGTAAAAGGTCTATACATTTTAGTTTATTATATAATAGATATAACATTTATTTTACCTGTTTCTTTACTATATAGATGAATCAAAGCCAAATAAGTTCTTAGTTATGCCTCTGTGTGTTGTTCCCCTTCGTGTATGTTGATTTTACTACTTACATCTTTAGCCAAGAATAACTAGACTTGCAGCATTTTTCAAGAAAAAATGACAAGAATCTTACAGATTCTGACAACCTTTTGTTGGCTCTTACTCTTTCAACTCTTTGATTCAGTAATTTCTCTGTTTTTTTTTATTATTTACCATGATTATTTGTCTTATCATAAGGATTTGATAAGTTCTTTGAATTGTTCTTATGCTATTTGTTTGTGGGGTATTTTATTAATTTTCAATAGAAGGCTAGTAGTAAATAGTTTCGCGTCATGTCTCTTCTGGTAGTAGTATTAGTATATATTTTTCTTTTCTACTTATTGTAACGTATACCTCTATTTTCTTACTTACTACTGTTGTTACTACTTATGTCTTCATAAATATCCTTGTGTTTTTGCTTTCCTTGCTGTGGATTTACGGGAAACAAATTTTCTACTTGCCAAGGTAGGGGTTACGTATGTTGTTGTTGAAGAAGAAGCATGTAGAAAGAGAGATGTTTTTCTTTGTCTCATAGTATTTAGTTAGCTTGCAATATTTTCATGAATGGATGATGATTTGTGAGTGGCTGTTTATGAGTGTTTTGCTTTGTCCTTTGAAATCTCATGGACACTAGTTTGATTCATGTACAGTCTCCATACATAGAGATGATGAAGAACAACTTCTTCTTTTTTCAATCATCAACTAATGATGCAAACAAGACCCCTTCACCATCATTAAAGTCCAAGGAAGTTTCTTCTTGGAGGAGTGTTTTATTGTTATCTGGATCCTTCTATGACAGTGGGTCAGGAAAAAAGAATTTCACGGATCTAAGCAAATCCCCCTATGGTCTCAGTAAGAAAGTTTATCCTAAAAAATCTGGTCGTGATTCAAGCCGGTATGCATATCATTTTGCTGTAGATTCCTTTTTCACACCTAAACTGATGTTTTAAATTGCATTTTCTTGTCCAAAGTAATGACAAATGTTTCTTCACGGCAGAGACCTTAGGGTTCCAGTGTTGATTTGGACTATTAGAAGATTGACAAAGGAGAAGGTACAAATGGCTTCTGAAGTTTCAAGCATGCTACGGAATCAAGTTGCTGAAAGGGCTTCTGCTAAGGAAGAAGCCAGCATATTACAGACAAAACTAGATTCACAGACACGAAGATTGGAGACAGAAAAGAATGAGTTACAATCAGTACTGGAAAATGAGTTGGATAGAAGATCCAGCGATTGGTCTCTAAAACTTGAGAAATACCAAATTGAACAACATAGACTCCGTGAAAGGGTGAGGGAGCTTGAAGAGCAGAATGTCTCTCTGCAAAGGGAAGTCACTTCATTTAATGAGAAGGAAGTAGATAATATAATAAAGATGTCATTTTCGGAGAAACAACTTGAAGATTTGTGTAACAGAATAGAGCAAGTGTCAGAGGAGAATCAAAATCTAAGGCAGCAGCTCACTCAGTTACAAGAGGAATATCGAGTAGCTCAAGACAATAGAGTTTATGTCCGGGAAAACTACCAGGAAAAGGTTAAAGAGCTTAAATCAGAGACTTTGCTGACAACTGTACTAAGGGAGAAGCTCTATTATGAGGAGATGGACATAAAAAAACTTCATGCTGATCTAGCCGCAGCAGTTAGAGGTAACGACATTCTCAAATGTGAAGTGCAAGATGGGCTGGATGCTCTTTCTTGTGCCACACCCAAGTTGAAATATCTCGAGCTTCAGGTAAGCAGGCAATGTTAAGATCTCATTACAATGGAATTATTTTTATTTTTCAACTTTGGATACCTCATCTTCATTTAGGTTCATCTTTGTTCCATCTGAAGTTAACGGTTTTCTGTATAAACTTGTATACATGAGTTACTGGCATGTGGTAGTCTTCTGCGACATGTTTGATCGCCTTAATGTGTAATCACTTGGACCAACCAAGAACATCATAAACTTTGTGATATCCTCAAAACCATTGATCTGATTGTGCTCTGATGTGGTAAAGTTACCCGAAGGGGTTTCAGTAAGTTTGCTCGTTCATCTGACATAATTCTTGGACAAGCTCATGAGTTATCTACTGTGAATTTTAATAGTTAAAATGGATTCATGATTTGGTTGAACTTCTAAGCTATGAGTTTGTTTTGAATTTCTGATGAAATGTTATTGGTGATCTTTGTGTCTTTCTTATTTTTCATGGTTTACGGTTGATTTTGGCAGGTGCTAAAAAAGGACAAAAATATCAACCATCTCACAAATGATTTGCAAGAATGCATGAAGGAACTCGGCGTTGTGAAGGGGATACTACCAAAAGTGTTTTAGGAGAGGGATTTCATGTGGGAGGAAGTTAAGAGCTACAGTGAGATGAACATGTTGTTGAATTATGAGATCAACATGTTGAAAAAGAAGGTAGATACCCTCGTTGAAGACATTCTTATGAAAGAGTGTCAAATCACAATCTTGAAAGACTGGATAGGCAAACCTTTCAACCTTCATGCAAGTCCTGATTCTCTGTTGGAGTGATGGATGCTAAATGGCCAAACTACAATTCATATTTTTTTCATTGACTATAGTGTTCATACTTCTCGTATACTTACTGGTTTTACTCTTATTCTTTCCCCCTTTGATACGTGTTATAGAAAGTTTGCTTCTTTCTTTTGTAACTTTTTGAATCTCCAATTGTAAACATTTCTTTTACTTGTTGGTGATCAAGACAATGAACTTCTTTTGCTTCATTTGGTTTTGTAAGTATTGGCTGTTTTATGTCTTATGAAGTATTTAGTGACGATTGGTGCTACCATTTTCTTCTCGTCTATGAGGTAGAGGTATGGTTTGCATATATTTTGCCCGAATATACATCGGGTATGTTGTTTCTGTTGTATGGAGATTGTGTGTATAATAACAATCTTATATTTGATGTCAGGTCATCCACACTTTCATTCCGTGCAGGGGAAAGCTCATTAAGCTTACTGAGTTAACTTCTCATTGATGTATTCTTTCACTAAGGTTGAATTAAACCTTGTAATAGTATTTCTATTTATTTTTGGTTCCTAAATGTATTGAAAGAGTAAGGCGCCACACCAACTTGCATGTACCTTGATGGATTTCACGGGATAGCTACCTTTCCAATAGTTCATGTACCATTTGTTCAACAAAAATTGAATAGATATGAAGAATCACCAAGTGCTTTTTTGCATTTGTGGAGTTTCAAATCTGAACCTCAATTCACAAAATCGCTATTTCTTTTCCTTATTCACCTCAAGTAATTAAGAGCACGAACTCTAGAATCACAACGACTGCAATAATTTTTATGCGCTTTATGTAGAGCATGAAGATAAATGGAAAAAGAAGGATAGGTTTTATTCATAATGCAGCATTAGAGAATTCAGCATCAGTAGCTGCTATTGGTGCAACAACAACAGCAACATATACCCAGTGTAATCGCACAAATGAGGTCTAGGGACGGAGGTAGAGATATTGTTTCCGATAGACCCTTGACTATAGGTGCTGCTGATAGACGGGATATTATGTCAAATGTATACATATGTTAAGAACCCACATGATCAGTACTCCATTTAGGGAGAATATACACGAATGGACCAAAGTTTGGCAGCAATATTTGGTTGAATACAACAGCTATGGAATGACATACCTGCTAACTCATACAAAACGATTCCAGAACTCAGCAGGCTTGCGGTGCTGAAAAGGAAAACATTCGAATTTCAATGCTATGTGAAAAGGGAAGAACAACAAATGACTCGAATGTTTTGAATACATAAATATGAGTTGTGGTATATGGTGTAGACATGCACAAATAGAAATCTAATTCCAGTGTGTTGTCCATTCGTCATTCCTCATATAATTAAGACCCTTTTGTCAAAACAAATCCAGGAATTCAATTTTACACTGCATTTTCAGCCAAAATGATAGTGGCATTCAATTTTACCCTTTCTACATGTTTCTTCTTCAACAACAACATACGTAACCCCTACCTTGGCAAGTAGAAAATTTGTTTCCCATAAATCCTCGGCAAGGAAAGCAAAAACACGAGGGTATTTATGATGACATAAGCAATAACAATAGTAGCAAGTAAGAAAACAGAGGTATACGATACAACAAGTAGAAAAGAAAAATATATACTAATACTACTACCAGAAGAGACATGACGTGAAACTATTTACTACTAGCCTTCTACTGAAAAATAATAAAATACCCCACAAACAAATAGCACAAGAACAATTCAAAGAACTTATCAAATCCTTTTGATAAAACAAATAATCATGGTAAATAATCAAAAAAAGAGAAATTCCTGAATCAAAGAGTTGAAAGAGTTAGAGCCGGCAAAAGGTTGTCAGAATCTGTAGGATTCTTGTCATTATTTCTTGAAAATACTACAAGTCTAGTTATTCTTCGCTGAAGATGTGAGCAGTCATCATACACGAAGGGGAACAACACATGAAGGCATAACTAAGAACTTATTTGGCTTTGATTCATCTATATGGTAAAGAAACAGGTAAAATAAATGCTATACCTATTATATAATAGACTAAAATGTATAGACCTTTTACAGATAATAATAATAATAATACTCATACTTAATATAGAGACCTCAAATTTTGAGTCTAAAATTAAAATATATGGTTAACTGACAAAGAGATTTCAAATTTAATTCATTCAAATCTTTACAGAAAGGAATTTGTCAGTTTTTGTTATTAATTACCTTAATTGCATTCATAAACAATTACGTAATCTCAATACCTATTTTAATTTTTAAGATGATCTTACTAATTTATAATGAGATCTCAATTTAATTAACTCCAACCTTAAGGAAACCATATATTATTAAAATTGAAACTTTTTACCTAAATTGCATTATATCTAACGCGGGAAAGGAGATAATCGATCCCTTTAAATAACTCTCCTATTCTATCTCTCACATTGATTGGATAAAATATAAGGAATTAAAAAAATTACACTAGTTTTATACACTTAGTTAATCAGAGGCAGACTAGAATTTAAGCACGACGGAACACCTTTTCCTTTAAATATACTTACTGGAAGTGCCAAAATTTGGCGTGCAACTCTTAAAACTTAATGATTATGAGAAAATTCTTAGCAAAATTTTACTTTCTCCGTCTCAAAATAGTTAATATGTTAGCTAAAAAAATTTGTCTCAAAATAGCTTACATGTTTAAGAGATCATGAGATAATTAACCACTTTTTTTCAACTTTACCCTTATCACTAATATATATATATATATATACACACACACACACACACTAGATACCTGTGCCCGTGCTGACAACACTAATGTGCAAAAGAGATCCAACTTTGCAAAAGATTATTTCCTACTTGTTGTAATTGTTTAGTATGGGAGTAAAAGAAATGAAATGCAATACAATGAACCGATGTTAACATAATAAGGATCAAAAAGATAAAAAAGGATCAAAAAGATATTTATAAGGATCAAAAAGATATTTATAAAAAAAATACTACCATGTATAATTCAATTACAAAGATCTAAATAAAAATATTATTAAAATAATACATGAGGACAAAATTAAACTAATAAATATAAGAAAAAGATAATATGCATATGTAACTATTTTATTGAACCATAAAAATGAGGACAAAACTAATAAATATAAGAAAAATCATATGCATGTGTAATCATTTTATTTACTACTATATAGAAGTGAACGTTGGGGTGACTAAAATTACCGAAATACCCTTAGTAGTCACCCCAACCTTCACTTATATATCAAGTAAAAAATAATATTATAATAATAAATAGAATAGAATAGAAATAGAAATAATAGTAACGTTCTACTACTAATAAAGTAAAGGTTTGGTACTAATAAAAGACAAATTAGTAGTATTACTAAACTTTTATTTAAATATTATATATATTAGTAGAGAAAATAATAATAATAATAATAATAGTTATAGTAATAGTAAAAAAAAGTGATAATAATAATAGTAGTAGTAATAGTAATAGTAAAAAAATGAATAATAATAATAATAATAATAATAATAATAATAATAATAATAATAATAAGGGAAAATACTCAAATATGTCACTGAACTATCAGAAATGGCTTATTTATGTCATCCGTTAAAAGTTGAACTCATTTATGTCATCGCCATTACAAAACTGGATCATCCATGCCATTACTTTTTAACAGCCGGATTTTAAAAACAATCTTGCCACGTGATAGCTTTTTAGGGGGCCACGTTATTTTTTATTTTATTTTTTATTTTTTTATAAAATAATTTTCTTTTTAAATTTTTTTTGATCCATTAAAAAGAATCCACCCAATTTTTTAATCCATTAAAAATTAATTTGATCTATGCTTTAAAGTTTGATTAATTTTTCATGATCAAACAAATATTTAAAGAATTTTTTTTTAAAAAATCTACTACTAAAATTTATAACCAAACGCTATTTTAATTAAGCATATAGTATGTCTTAGCATACATAAAATATTTTGTCAACCGAATGTAAGTAACTTTTTATTTTTTTTATTTTCTTATTAAGCATAGAATGGCATCATCAGCATCAGGGGCGGCTCAAACAAATTTATGGCCTAAGGCAAAAATCAAACGGAGGTCTTGCATTTCATTTTTTTATATAAAATTTTTCTTTTTTCTCTAAATAGTATTTAATATATTTCTTAAAATTTGTAATTTATTATTACTAAACAAAAATAGGCCCCTCAAAATTTGGGGTCTTAGGCGGCCGCCTTTTCTCCTAAAGGGTTGAGCCGCCCCTAATCAGCATTCAATATTTTTGTACGTAACACTTTATGCATCATCATTTATCATTACAAAAACAGAAAGGTGACAACATGCCAACATATATAGTATACGTAGAGTTGGAAAAATGAGAAGCTAACTATTAATAATATAATAATAATATTTTATGTTTATATATCCCTTCAGTTTCAACTGAAAAATGACAAAATCTTTAGTTAACGTGAATCTTTTAAAAAAATAAAAAATGAAGTGATAAAAAATGTGGAGTGTATACTCTCTCCGTTCCCTTTTAGTTACTCGTCCGTCAAATAAAATAGTTATTTTATTATAATATATTTATTAAATGATGTTTAATATTGTATTTGAAATTAATTTGAAGAAAAAAATAATTAATAATAAAGGTAAAATATGAAAACAATCTCAATATGTCAAAAATGACAAAAAAATGAATCGAACGAGAATGTTTTAAGAATATATTCATGAAAAATTAATCAAATTTTAAAAGCATAGATCAAACTAATTTTCAATGGATCAGAAAGTTGCGTAGATTCTTTTTAATGGATAAAAAAAAGTTAATTTTTTTTAAAAAAAAATTAAAAAAAATGGTGTGGCCTCTAATAAGCTGTCACGTGGCAAGACTGTTTTTAAAAACCATCTGTTAAAAAGTAATGGCATGGATGAGCCAGTTTTGTAACGGTGGTGGCATGAATGAGCCCAACTTTTAACGGATGGCATAAATGAGTCATTTCTGATAGTTCAGTGACATATTTGAGCCCTTTCCCTAATAATAATAATAATAATAATAATAATAATAATAATAATAATAATAATAGCAAGTAGGCACTAAAATACAAAATAGTAGTATCAAAACTCTTCATTTATATATAAGAGTAATATATATATTATTATTATTAAATACATATTTAATTATATGTGAAATTACTTGTTTATTATTCCTTTTTTTGCAATATATACATATAGATAATATATACTTTCGTACATAATTATATTATTGAGGAGAACTGATTTTGTATGTTATAATTTTTTATTTTTAATTTAGTTTTGCAAACTTTTTATAAGAGATCTTCATTTTTATACATAAGATATACCCATTCTAACACATAAGAGATTTTTTAAAAAATTGCACTTTCTCATATTTTATTTAATTGATATTTAATATATTTTGTAAGTTAGAATATAATTCTCTTCATTATTGCAATGATTGACAAATCTATGCAAATATTCACCTCTAATTTTTTACTTGATATTTTGCCAATATTTTTTTAACTGCTTTGTCCAAATTTTTGCCTAAAATCAGTAAATTAAAATCCACATTTTACTCCAAATTTTATGCCAATTAACATCTTCTTCCGCTTTCTTTTTATATTCTTCTACCATCTCAATACTTCCATATATACATCTTTTAAATTTATTATAATATGCTTATTAACCGAATAATTAACACCCCTCCCCTCATCAGTCTATAGACATTTCCTTCTCACAACTTAATTGAAAAAAAATTAAAATATAGTATTAAGTACAAAATCTTGGAATGGTTACACCTAGAGGAAGAAATAGAGACAATGACTTCAAAGAATATTCAGCAAAAAAACATACATGTTGCATGTGCCATGCCATAAAAAGGCTCTTGTGTGGAATATATGGGTGTCAACCCATATAAAGAATAGTAAATGGGGAGGTGTAAATTATTTTAATATAATAAATAAATTGAAAAAATCTCAAAAAATTGAGAAAAAAGAAAAATAGAAATGGAGGCTTTAGAAGTATGCCTCATCAGCATACTCTAAACCTCCTTTTTATATATATCTATAATCTATAATCTATATCTAGATCTATAATCTATATCTATAATCTATAATATATTAAAAGTGTGAAGACCCTTAGAAATGTGATTTGAACCCTTTGCCCTTCATTAAAACACTAAACAATAGACAAAATAGTCTTTTCACTTTTTTTAATTATTATTTAATTTATTTATAATATTGTCTCCTAAAATATATGGAAAAACTTTTTTTTTTCTAAATTAGGAGTTCTAAAATATATGGCAAGAGATAGTTTTTATTTTGTAATTGATCTAGGTTTAGCTTTTGAATTCATACATATATTCATTATAAGGACAACACTTCGTCCACCAAAATACATATAACCGAATTCTTTCTTTTTTTTTTTTGTTGGAATTCTTTCTACCAATTATTGGTTCATTATAGGTGTATTATTTTCTTGGTAATTAATCCCACATTATTTTTGTCATTGTCAAAATACTTTCTTTGATTTTTTATATTTGTGTTTATAGTGGTTTGATTTAATGTATACGATATTTATTGGTAAAAATAATTAAATTTTTTATCATATTTATTCTTTATTTAGGGTTGAGTGTATTATGGACTTTAAAATAAATATTGTTATTGTGATGCCCATTTATTCTATTGCTATTTGTTATTTTTTATTTTTTTGCTTAATACAGGTGATAAATGTTAGGTCGAACTTTAAGGAATTTCAGTGTAAATATTAAATTTAATTGTATTATTCAGATATCTTGATTATCGTACTGCTCAATTGATATATGTTATTTTTTCTGCTCAGTATAGGTGATAGATAAAAGTTCGATCGAGCTTTAAGGAATTTGTGTAAAGGTGAGGTTTAATATTGTTATGATATTTCGATTATTGTATTGTTTGTTGTAGTTTCTATTCTGTTGTTATTTTATGTGGTAGATGAATATTTAGTCAGACTTATGATTTTTAATATAGAGATTCGATTCTTAATCATATTGTTTTGTTGTGACCTGTGTTTTGTTGTTATCTATCATTTTATTTATTTTTGCTTAAGAGAGGTGATAGAGTAACATTGGATTTGACTCTTTTGGTTAAAAAGAAAAGTTACAGCATTTATATTAATTTGTATCTAGCTTTTCTTTTTGGGGGAAATTATTTACCCTTTTGAGCAGGGCTCCATTTTTATTTCCTCAAATTTATCATTATTAATTATATTTATTGTAAAATAGTAAGAATTTTAAAACTAATTGCATTGACGAGGCCGGGAGAGTCATTTTCCAAGTCAAACATGTGAAACGACGCAATTGCTAATTTTTTACAATTTCCGATGCATTCAATTTTTAAAAAAAAAGAAAAAAAATCTCGGTGAAACTTCTCGAGCAAACCCCCCATGAATTTGGAATATGACTGAGATTCTTATTTGACCTCAAATTATTGTGTCCACTCAGGACAACCTATCTTACGATACTCCTTGCCTTTTCCCAAATTTTTACCTCTGTCGTACTTCCACGGGCTCCTTGTTTCTTTCTTAATTCTTAGGATAATAATAACACACGATTGAAGATTGTATAAAGGTGTTAGTTAATTCCATTGATGTAAGAATGTTTGGTTTTTACAATTAATGAAGTGATGTCTACAAGAACTTCAAAACTGATGCTGAAACTTCAATTGATATTTCAGCCATATGGTGGACTCCAACATGCATCCCTCACATCTATTCCTATTTTTTTTTTCATCTATTCCTTTTGGTTAACCCTCATTTACATAACTAAATCTTATTTTCTTACATCTACTCATGTACAGTATTTTAATACCCGAGAACCCTCTTCGAGACCATGTTCAGAGCTGAAGACTAGAATCAATGGACCATCTTCCTTCTATTGGCTTTAGAGACTTCCAGCACCCATGCAGAAATGACATTTACCATCCATGGACTTCCCAGAATAAGATAGCTTGCTTCATCCATTCGCAAAGGACAGACCATCCTTTCTCCTCTTTCTATGCCTGTTAAAAGTAGAGTGGGGGAATTAGGCATGCCTACCAAACCAAACATCACAAGATATTAGACAGAATTCGAGAGAATGAAATGTATCAGACAATTTCTTGTCCATAGAAAAGGGGGCAAGATGTTAGACGAACTTATCGAGTTTTTTTACTGCAACGTTCAACCAGCTCTCAGACACGTGTGAATGATTAGGGATAGTCCATGCAGAATCCCTTTGGGGAGATGCTTAGGACCCACAAGTGATGACCAAACTCAAACCCAAACCAAATGGGCCATCCATGCAAAATTATAAAGTTTCAAGACTTATCGAAGCTTTAGTAAAAACAAAGAGAACAAAAGGCGCCTCTTCACCAGGATTTATTGTAGTAGGCACTATTGTGTAACCCTTCGGATCAGGATCTAGGACCAT
>NW_025836069.1:99321-122726 GCF_002878395.1 Capsicum annuum
CCAAAAAAGGAAAGGAAGAGGTTAAACTTCAAAACACCATAATACAGACAAAGAAAAAAAATCAAAACATAGATAACACCAAATCAACTCAAAGAGGAAGCATGAATATGAGCAGTCAAGTTTTACCATCTACATCGCATTTTGTGGCAGAAACTGCACCCAAAGGACCCTATGTCCATAACTTATATCCTAAGCACCCCAATAAAATAAAGCCAATTCAGAAAAATCTTAGATTCAATCAGAGAAAAATGTCACCATGCACTACACTATTTGGTTCAGACGTCTAGTATATCAGATGCTGTTTGAGAAGGAATATCAACTGCTGTTAGTATGCAAGAGAGAACAGATGAACTGCTGTTTGTATGCAAGAGAGAACAGATGAGCTGTTGTTACTGAATGCTTTGGGTCTATCAGCACGTACAGGTTCATGCATTACGCCATTAGGTTTTGCAGCAGTTCCAACATTTTCAGCAGCACCACAAGTTGAATTTTGATGCACTGCAGTAAGGAAAGAAAACAAACATTAACTTGAGACAACAACACAAGCTTCTCAAATGCAGGTTCTAGCAAGAACAAAGATAACAAGCAAATAGAAGGCAATGAAGATAAGGATAAGTCTAGACAAGCTTAAGGACAGGCTCCAAACTAAACACAGTGCTCGTCATTCTTGTTTCAGATCAGATCAGACAACTTATTATTTTGACGTTAAGAGTTTCTTGTAGAGGGTGCTGAATCCATTTTGCAACTTTGGAGGCCTTGTAAAGCATAGAGAGGCTCATTTTTGTAAAGAAAATACTGCCCACATAGTATATATGCTATCATTTTCAAAAAAATATGGTGCTTGCTGGTTTTACCAATATCATGTATGCTTGTACCTTCCAATGCAACCTCCTGGTGAAAAAACTAACCACCAATAGGCATCTTTTAGCATAGAAGATTCTAAGACTGTCTTAGAAGGAATTAGGTAAGTGCAAGTTCTTGAAGGGAAATTGTTTGCATCATTGAAGATCAGAAAGCCAGGTATACAGGAGATTAGACATGTTAAAGAAAAAATGACAAGTTTAATATCAAGAAAACATCAAAAACTCTCATTGACATATAAATGATGGATCCCAAATAACTTCAGAAGTTACAAACAAAAGGAAAATGGTACAGAAACCAATTCCACCTCCATAATAACTATGTCTGCTTGATGTAAGCATAAACATTATCAGGAAAGACATCGAAGACTCTCATTGACATATAAATAATGGATCCCAAATAACTTGGAAAATGGTACAGAAACCAATTCCACCTTCATAATAACTGTGTCTGCTTGATGTAAGCATAAACATAAAGAACATATTGACATACCAAAAAATTATCAAAATGTTCTACAATGTAGTGCATAGTTTTTTTCATTTTTTGAAATTGAACGCAGTGCATAGTTTAAAAATATGCAAACAAGGTGAAGCTTCAGGTACTGGAAGGAAAATTTAAAACATGGTGGAGGCAAATGAAAGAGGGTATCTGAAAGAATGATCGGGTGGAACTCCCTCATAGCAAGTCAAATGAAGTTTAAAACTATATAAAGAAGATGAAACTAGAGGCTTCTGTATGTGTCTCATATACTTGGCATAAACCATGTGTGAATGAGCACAACAGAATCAAATGTACTGAGAAAAAGAAGACGAGAAGAAAATGGTAGCACCAATCCTCACTAAATACTTCATAAGACAAAAAACAGCCAATACTTACAAAACCTAATGAAGCAAAAGAAGTTCATTGTATTGATCACCAGCAAGTAAAAGAAATGTTTACAATTGGAGATTCAAAAAGGTTGCAAAAGAAAGAAGCAAACTTTCTATTTAACAAGTATCAAAGGGGGGAAAGAATAAGAGTAAAACTAGTAAGTATACGAGAAGTATGAACACTATAGTCAATGAACAAAATATGAATTGTAGTTTGTCCATTTAGCATCCATCACTCCAACAGAGAATCGGGACTTGCAAGAAGGTCGAAAGGTTTGCCTGTCGAGTCTTTCAAGATTGTGATTTGACCTTTTTTCATAAGAAAGTCTTCGTCGAGGGTATCTATCTTCCTTTTCAACATGTTGATCTCATAATTCAACAGCATGTTCATCTCACTGTAGCTCTTAACTTCCTCCCACATGAAATCCCTCTCCTGAAACACATTTGGTAGTATCGCCTTCACAACGCCAAGTTCCTTCATGCATTCTTGCAAATCATTAGTGAGCTGGTTGATATTTTCGTCCTTTTTTAGCACCTGCCAGAATCAACCGTAAACCATGAAAAACAAGAAAGACATAAAGATCACAAATAACATTTCATCAAAAATTCAAAACAAACTCATAGCCTAGAAGTTCAACCAAATCATGAATCCTTTTTAACTGTTAAAATTCATAGTAGATAACTCGTGAGCTTATCCAAGAATTAAGTCAGATGAACGAGCAAACTTATCGAAGCCCCTTCGGGTAACTTTACCATATCAGAGCAATCAATCGGTTTGAGGATATCACAAAGTTTATCATGTTCTTGTTTGGTTCAAGTGATTACACATTAAGGTGATCGGACATTTCACAGAAGACTACCACATGCCAGTAACTCATGTATACAAGTTCATAAAGAAATCCGTGAACTTCAGATGGAACAAAGATGAACCTAAAATCAAACAGAAGTAGAAAGCTAATGCAGAGAGAGTAACATGCGAACAGGCTATCATATATGAAGACGAGGTATCCAAAGTTGAAAAATAAAAACTATTCCGTTGCAACGAGATCTTAACATTGCCTGCTTACCTGAAGCTAGAGATATTTCAACTTGGGTGTGGCATAAGAAAGAGCATCCAGCGCATTTTGGACTTCACATTTGAGAATGTCGTTACCTCTAACTGTTGCGGCTAGATCAGCCTGAAGTTGCTTTATGTCCATCTCCTCGGAATAGAGCTTCTCCTTTAGCTCGATTTAAGCTCTTTAACCTTTTCCTGGTAGTTTTCCCAGACATAATCTCTATTGTCTTGAGCTACTCGATATTCCGCTTGTAACTGAGTGAGCTACTGCCTTAGATTTTGATTCTCCTCTGACACTTGCTCTATTCTCTCAGACAAATCTTCAAGGTGTTTCTCCGAAAATGACATCTTGATTCTATTATATACTTCCTTCTCATTAAATGAAGAGACTTCCCTTTGTAGAGAGACATTCTGCTCTACAAGCTCCCTCGCCTTTTCACAGAGTCTATGTTGTTCAATTTGGTATTTCTCAAGTTTTAGAGACCAATCGCTGGATCTTCTCTCCAACTCCTTTTCCAGTATTGATTGTAACTCATTCTTTTCTGTCTCCAATCTTCATGTCCATGAATCTAGTTCTGCCTGTAATATGTTGGCTTCTTCCTTAGAAAAAGCCCTTTCAGCAACTTGATTCCGTAGCATGCTTGAAACTTCAGAAGCCATTTGTACCTTTTCCTTTGTCAATCTTCTAATAGTCCGAATCAATACTGAAACGCTAAGGTCTCTACCATGAAGAAACATTTGTCATTACTTTGGACAAGCAAATGAAAATTAAAACATTAGTTTAAGTGTGAAAAAGGAAGCTACAACAAAATGATATGCATACCGGCTTGAATCACGACCAGATTTCTAAAACAAGCACTATTTATTTTAGTTTGCTTTAAGCATCATCATTTTGTTATATTTAGCCCAAACATCATACTATTTTGTTATTGTGTGATCACACAAAGAACAAGATCTAAAAGAAGACAAAATTAAACAAATTGCAGTATTATTATTACATTTAACATATATAGTTTTTATTGAAGTGTGCTTAGCTTATCTCAATAGAACAGACATGCATGCATGTTGTGGAGGTACATTTATTTTCACAAGTTATATGTGTATAATACATAAAAAATTTATGAATATATATGTACGTACAAACATGCTTAAATGAAAACCACACGAAGTGAAACATTCATATATAATTAATTTTAACTTGTTCAAAATTGAATCTGATAGTGTATATATATTAGAAAACGTATATAACTTGTGGATGACCCGACATCAAATATACGATTGTTATTATACACACAATCTCCATACAACAGCAACAACATACCCGATGTATATTTGGGCAGAATATATGCAAACCATACCTCTACCTCATAGATGAGAAGAAAATGGTAGCACCAATCCTCACTAAATACTTCATAAGACAAAAAACAGCCAATACTTACAAAACCAAATGAAGCAAAAGAAGTTCATTGTCTTGATCACCAGCAAGTAAAAGAAATGTTTACAATTGGAGATTCAAAAAGGTTGCAAAAGAAAGAAGCAAACTTTCTATAACAAGTATCAAAGGGGGAAAGAATACGAGTAAAACCTGTAAGTATACGAGAAGTATGAGCACTATAGTCAATGAAAAAAATATGAATTGTAGTTTGGCCATTTAGCATCCATCACTCCAACAAAGAATCAGGACTTGCAAGAAGGTTGAAAGGTTTGCCTATCCAGTCTTTCAAGATTGTGATTTGACCCTCTTTCATAAGAATGTCTTCGTCGAGGATATCTACCTTCTTATTCAACATGTTGATCTCATAATTCAACAGCATATTCATCTCACTGTAGCTCTTAACTTCCTCCCACATGAAATCCCTCTCCTGAAACACTTTTGGTAGTATCCCCTTCACAACTACAAGTTCCTTCATGCATTCTTGCAAATCAATTGTGAGCTGGTTGATATTTTCATCCTTTTTAGCACCTGCCAGAAGCAACCGTAAACCATGAAAAATAAGAAAGACATAAGGATCACCAATAACATTTCATCAGAAATTCAAAACAAACTCATAGCCTAGAAGTTCAACCAAATCGTGAATCTTTTTTAACTGTAAAAATTCACAATAGATAACTCGTAAGCTTGTCCAAGAATTAAGTTAGATGAACGAGCAAACTTACTGAAAACCCTTCGGGTAACTTTATCACATCAGAGCACAATCAGATCAATAGGCTTGAGGATATCTCAAAGTTTATCATGTTCTTGGTTAGTCCAAGTGATTACACATTAAGGCGATCAGACATGTCGCAGAAGACTACCACATGCCAGCAACTCATGTATACAAGTTCATAAAGAAAATTGTGAACTTCAGATAGAACAAAGATGAACCTAAAATCAAACAGTAGTAGAAAGCTAATGCAGAAAGAGTAACATGCGAACAGGCTATCATATATGAAAACGAGGTATCCAAAGTTGAAAAATAAAAACTATTCCATTGCAACAAGATCTTAACATTGCCTGCTTACTTGAAGCTTGAGATATTTCAACTTGGGTGTGGCACAAGAAAGAGTGTCCAGCACATTTTACACTTCACATTTGAGAACGTCGTTACCTCTAACTGCTGCGGCTAGATCTGCTTGAAGTTTCTTTATGTCCATCTCCTCGAAATAGAGCTTCTCCGTTAGAACAGTTGTCACAAAGTCTCCGATTTAATCTCTTTAACCTTTTCCTAATAGTTTTCCCGGATATAATCTCTATTGTCTTGAGCTACTCGATATTCCTCTTATAACTGAGGGAGCTCCTACCTTAGATTTTGATTCTCCTCTGGCACTTGCTCTATTCTCTTAGACAAATCTTCAAGGTGTTTCTCCAAAAATGACATCTTGATTCTATTATCTACTTCCTTCTCATTAAATGAAGAGACTTCCCTTTGTAGAGAGACATTCTGTTCTGCAAGCTCCCTCGCCCTTTCACGGAGTCTATGTTGTTCAATTTTGTATTTGTCAAGTTTTAGATACCAATCGCTGGATCTTCTATCCAACTCGATTTCTAGTACTGATTGTAACTTATTCTTTTCTTTCTCCAATCTTCGTATCCGTGAATCTAGTTCTGCCTGTAAAATGCTGGCTTCTTCCTTAGCAGAAGCCCTTTTAGCAACTTGATTCCGTAGCATGCTTCAAACTTCAGAAGCCATTTATACCTTCTCCTTTTTCAATATTCTAATAGTCCGAATCAACACTGGAACGCTAAGGTCTCTGCCGTGAAGAAACATTTTTCATTACTTTGGACAAGCAAATGCAAATTAAAACATCAGTTTAAGTGTGAAAAAAGAAGCTACAGCAAAATGATATGCATACCGACTTGAATCGCGACCAGATTTCTTAGGATGAACTTTCTTACTGTGACCATGGGGAGATTTGCTCAAATCCATGAAATTCTTTTTTCCTGACCCACTTTCATAGAAGGATCCAGATGACAATGAAACACTCCTCCAAGAAGAAACTTCCTTGGACTTTAATAGTGGTGAAGGGGTCTTGTTTGCATCATTGGTTGATGATCGAAAAAAAAAGAAGTTGTTCTTCATCATCTCTATGTACGGAGACTGTACATGAATCAAACTAGTGTCCATGAGATTTCAAAGGACAAAGCAAAACACTCATAAATAGCCACTCACAAATCATCATCCATTCATAAAAATATTGCAAGCTAACTAAATACTTATGAGACAAAGAAAAGAAAACGGATCGTAAGTATAATCTTCGATTAAGTATATAAAGTAAGAAAGACAGAATTAAAGTAATGAAAGAAAGAATTAAAAACTTACAAGTTTATTAAAACTTCAAGGAAAACATTATAAACTGGATTACAAGAGAATAGGTAAGAGAGAATTTTCAGAATGGGTAAATTTTCGGATGCCTTCTCCTAGATTACAAGCTGCCTTATATAGGCAGGAAGGAACTAGATGATACATCTGGGGTGTACATTTGTAAGGCTTAGATTTAATCCTCTAAAAGTGGGTTCTTCTTTTCTTGAGTGGACATGTCTTTTCTTTTCTCTTTTGGAAAAGTATTAGATTCCTTTAGCTTTTAAAAAGCAGGGCCCTTGGTCAGGATAGTGTCTTTTCTCCTTTAGAAAAGCAAGTAGCTTTTGGATTCTTATTATGAATAGTTAATTGCCCTTTCAAAAGTAGTTCCGGTTCTTTGAACCTCTACTTTTAAAGGGGCATGTCCGTATTCTTAATAGGGGTCCAAATAGGCCATAGCTATTCCTTTAGAATTAAGCATATCGCCATTATTGTCACTGCTCCCGGTTGAGGAGGCTTCTTCAAGAAGTTGTAATACTTCCTCTTCATTGGCGTCTTGGCTTTCCATGTCCTGTAAAGCCTTTTTTAATTTTTCTTTGAGGGCCTTCTTACTGTGAGAGGCCGTGGTTGAAGAAATTGTTGCCGATTTCTCTTTGTCTGGAGTTTTTGGTATTGCTGGCTTGGGAGTCCAACCTTTGACCTTTATCTCTTTGGATAAGTATTTGATACGGTGTTGTTCTCCTTTAGCAAAGTTCCAAGAGATAATATAAGAAACTCGCTTTTTGATAAAGAACTTACACATCTGAATGTGCTCAGGGAGGGTTGAACAACCTTCTTTAATACAGAAATCTGTAAATCGGTTGATGAATTGTTGGGGGAGAATTTCTTTGATTCCGCCAAAATAGATCCACCATTCATAAAACCACCTAGGGATAGTGGCGTCTAGCATTGCTGGACAGTACTTGATAAACCAGGTATGGCCTGGTCGAACATATAGGAAATTAAACCATGCTGACTTATAGTCATACCAATTATAAGTTTGTGGCCTATGTGGCATAGATAGGGCAATAGGTGTATGCAGGTGATCTGCGAACCAGTTGAACGGAGTTAATATCCGCTTAATAGTGAATCTCGAATAATCAATGTAATCCGGATTTCGTTCGTTCATTGAATGTTCTACTTCAATTGAGTCAGTATCTACGAGGATGGCTTCATAATACCTCCTTGTTTTAATAGGATTTTCCGTATCCACAAAATTCTTGTCATTGTAGACAGGTTTGATCAGCTGTTCTAACGGATATCCTTCATATGCTTTGTCTAAAGCAATGATTGGCATTACCTGGGTGGTAATAAATTTGAACTCTTCTCTGATTGGAGAGGTTTGTTTGGGAGTAACCGCCGAGGGATCTACGGCTTGTGCAAAGGTCTCAGGGGCCTTCATTGCGTAACTCTGTTTGGTTTGGACTGATGTACTGGATGCCTGCCCTTTATCAAAAGGCTTAGTCGTTTTTAAATCAACCAATTTACTTGGCATTGGTGGAGTGAGCTTTGGAAATTCTGCCAAAGCTGAGTATTTGTTTGCGAAAGACGTCTGAAGCTCTGGCTTTAATATAGGCCTCTGAGGGACCGATGGCCTTAAAGGATTTGTTAATGCAGATGGAGGATCGAATGGTCTAGCCATTCGAGTTAGGTCTTGTCTGGTTTCTGCTGGGACTTTGCCCAGAGAGGAGGGTCTCATGCTGGCCCTGTAAAAATTCTCTTGTTAGAAAATCGGGAAGGGAATTATTTTCTCCTTTAATAAATTCAATTTGAAAATCAAAGCTAGATAGGAGAGCTTGCCATCTAGCAAATATTTGCTTTGAAACAAGATTTTTAACATCCTTTTGCAAAATTTCTTTAGCAGATTTACAATCGACTCTAAGCAAAAATTCTTTATTAACAAGGTCATCTTGAAATTTTATGATACATAGCACTATAGCTAAAATTTCTTTTTTGACAGTGCTGTAGTTCTTCTGTGCGGAATTCCATATTCCGGATGTGAATGTGACTAACTGTTCAAGGGAACTTTTAGTGATCTGTTGTTTTAGTATACCCCCATACCCAATGTCAGAAGCATCGGTTTCGACTATCATGAAAGCTTCAGGGTTGGGAATACCTAGACATAGAAGACTCTGTACCAGGTTTTTGATTTGGATAATAGCCTTGGTTTGGTCAGGACTCCAAGGAACCGGGATTTTCTTAAGTCTTTTGTAGAGAGGCTCACAGATTTGCCTAATATTAGGGATAAAATCGGCAACATAATTGAGACTTCCTAAGAATCTCTGGAGCTGCGTTTTATCGGTAATTTTATTGGGGAATTTAGAGGAGAACTCAATGGCTCGGCAAATAGGTTTATAGCTACCTTGATAAAGATCGTGCCCTAAGAATCGGATGGATGTTTGGAAGAGTTTCATCTTTTTGGCACTAACAACCAAGCCATTAAATTTAACAATTTTGAAGAAAGTATTTAAACGTTTAAAATGAGAATCTATGTTCTCCGAGAAAATGAGCACATCATCAATATAAACAATTGACATATAAGTATAAGGATTGAAAATATGGTTCATAATATTTTGAAACTCTGAAGGAGCGTTTTTGAGACCGAAGGGTAAAACATTCCACTCATAATGCCCAAAAGGGACATTGAATGCTGTTTTGTATTTATCCTTTTCAGCTATTTGAATCTGCCAAAATCCTGACTTCATATCAAATTTACTGTAAAGGTTTGCCTTGAAGGTCCTTTTGAGAAGATCCCTTTTGTTAGGAATCGGGTGCCGGATCCATTTCAAGACGGCATTTAGAGGCTTGTAATTTATCACAAGTCTGGGGGTGCCGCGCTCTTTCTCTGCACTGTTATTAACATAAAAGGCAGAGCAACTCCAGGGGGAGTTAGAGCTTCTGATGATACCATTTTCTAGGAGATGATTTATTTCTTTTTTGCAGACCTCCATCATCTCATGGTTCATTTGGATAGGTCTGACTTTAGTGGGAATATGTTGTTCGTCGAACCCGAGGATATAAGGAAGTTCAACCAAGTGTTTCCTTCGTTCCCAAAATGCATTAGGGAATTCAGAACAAATTTCATTTTCAAAGTTTTTCTGAAGGTTGGAAATCTTTGTAATCATTTCCGGGGTTTTTAGGGATTGCTCAATGTTTTTGATATGAACATCTTGCTTAAGAAAATTGATATGAGAAGAAAGTCGGTTAATTTTAAAAACCGTTTGTTCTTTAATAAGGTTTCCTTCGTCTTGAGAGAGGGGCCTTAGTAAAGGGAAGAACAAGGTTTGGTTTAGGAGAGTAGTACGAATTCCATCGTAATCACTCCAGTAGGGTCGAATCTGATTGACGAAAGGTATTCCTAGAATGATATCTTCTGTGATATCTTCGGTGATGACGAAGTCATTAACAAGGCAAATGCCATTGTTACAGATATGAGCTTTAGGGAGTTGATAATGAATTGTCATTTTTTCTCCTGTCGCTGAGTAAAGGCGAGAGGTACTCTTTGTAAGGTACTTTGTAGGCACAAGACCTTTAACGATACAGTTACTATCTGCTCCCGTATCGAAGAGGGCGACTCTGTTAAGAACGAAGTCTTTGTTGGTTACGATTTTGACGGCGATATGTTCGCTATAAGCCTTTATAGTTGAAATAGCTTTGCCGGATGTGGAAGGAGAATCTGAGCCAGGAAAAGAACTAGGCTCTGTTTCTCTAAGATGGTCGTTAGGGATGATTGGGAGAGTCTTGGGGGACTCAGGAGGAGAAGTCTTTTCCGGGGGGGAAATACTTTTGAGAACCTGATCTGTAAGAACGTTAAGTTCTACCTGGTCAAGACGAATCTTCAGATTCTTGATTTCTCCCTTTAAGGTGGAGATTTCCCCTTTTAGATCAGCAATAGATGGTTCCGCTGGTTTATCGAACCTTGACAAAACCTGTTTCATGCTGAAAGGCTGAATAACGGGTTTGGGGGGTTTTTCTTCGTGAGAAAGCATTAATCGTTTGAGTTCTAGAAGATATTTATTTCTAGCCTCGTCATCTTGGATGTGTTCTATAATGTCAAATAGGATTTCCTTAGGATTTCCTGAAATGACATTAACAGTTTTCCTGGTGCAAGTGCAGAAAGTACCGTTACAAGCACATTCTTGACCAGACTGGGATTGATCTGACTCATAAGTAGCATTGATAAATTCCTCATCGCTGTAGTCCTCACTTGAAGAGGTACAGGAGGATTCGGATGATTCGGGCGAGTCTTCCATTATAGAAAATAAACTAGCTCTGGTTTCTTCAGAGAGATCTAGCTGGTTTATCTTCTTCTTTTTATTGGACTTGCAATCTTTTGCTCTGTGGCCTATTTTGCCACAAGTCTAACAAGCATCTTTAACCTTAGAGGTTTTCCTCTTGGTGGATTTTCTAGTAGGTTTATAAGAATCTCGTTTGAAGGGTTTTTTACTAGAGGTAGCCTTCGTGTGAGGTTTGGAGGTTCTTTTCTTATGCTTTTTGCTAGGGCTGGTGAATCCATAATCTTGGCAGAAGGTTCCCAGTCCATATTTGGAAGTGCTATCTTTCTTAAGTTGTTTCTTAAGTTTGATATCAGTGCAGAGGTCTATTCCTACGGTAGTGATGAAACTAATTAAGTCTCCATAGGTGAGGATATCATAAGGGATTTTTCCCTCGAATCTGTCCTTAATTTTGGTCCGAACCTTTTCGGCAAAGAGAGAAGGGAGACCACTAATGAACCGTTCCTTCCAAAAATCGTTATTACAATCAGGTCGGATCATGACCTTTACTAAGAAGGTATCTTTGTACCATCGAAAGTCTGCTAAGTCTTTGCAGGAGAGATTATTAAGGATTTCTAGGCTTCTATCCTGGAATAATTTGGGTTCTCCTATGAAATGTCTAGCTATATGGTACAGGAGAGTGGCACAAGCGTCTTCCTTTGCAATTTGCTCAAGAATTTCTTGGCCATTTTCAGTTTTAACTATAGTTTCTACGGCTGTGGCTCCATAGATCAGATTTTTGACATCATCGGTGAAGTAGTTATCCCACCAATGTTTTATCATACCAGTAAAACCTGATACTATCATGGTAGCAGCTTCTTTATCCGTGGCTCCTCTGATTTTGTAAGCGGTAATAGACACACCCATTTCATGGAGTTTGTTGTAGATTTGATGCTCAGCCAAACTGTCAACATTCCATTCTGTTATACCGCAACCATGATGGTTGGAAGTCGAAAGGTAGGGATTTTTTTCAAACTGAACGTCTGGAGGAGAAGGTTTTTTGTAATAGTTTTTTCTAGTAGAAAAACGTTCACTGGTAAGTTTTGAAAGAGAGTTTTTCTGGTTGCTGGACTCAGCTTTCGGGTTACTGGATTCGGCTTTCTCCGAGATTTTAAACTTAGAAAGTTTGTCATTGATGTGTTCCAAGATTTTCCCTGATACCTTAAAGTCATCGCTGAGATTAGGGAATTTTTCCTTTTGGAATTCAGGAATCTTGAAAATGGGGTTGGTTATAGGATTGGGATTTGAAGTCCCTTTCTCAGGCGCGGGAGGACTAAAAGAAAGTACCGAATTTTTAGTACCTTCTATTTGCCGGGAGATAGTGTGAAGGACCTGATTGGTATAGTTGTTTTGTTCGACTATTCTATCAAGGTCTCTATTGATAGGGGTGGAAAGAGGTCTATCATGCTTCTTTTTGAAGGGAGAAGCATTGAGGACTTCATTGGAATGAGGGATTTTTATCCCTTCAAGAGGAGGAGTAACGGATTCAATTATCTTGTTACTCTGAGTATACCATTTATTAATGATAACGTTGAGGGATTCATTTTGTTCTTCCATTCGGCCGGTGAATTCGAACCATCGGAAGAATTCAATGTCACATCGAAGCCTTTTCATATCAGCTATCCATAGCCGACCAAACTCCTTTTGCTGCTCTTTAGAATAGGTACTGGTATACCATTTTCTTTTTAGAGCGTCTTTGGGAAGGTACCATCGGGCTTCGAGAGCTTTAAGGTCTGGTGTATATTCGTCATCAGATTTGATAACTAGTAGACCAGGATCGGTCCAAATTTTCTGGCGTGATATGGAAGGGGGAGGTTCCATATCGGAGGCTGTAGGACTGCCTGGGTCATAATGATTATCAGGGTCCTGGACCCTTACGGATTTCTGATAATAAACTATATGAGGGAAAAACTAATAAAAAAAATGTTAATGCAGCATAAAAATGAGGAAAAATTAATAAATATAAAAAAAATCATGTGCATATGTAACCATTTTATTTACTACTATATGTAAGTGAAGGTTGGAGTGATTAAAATTACCAAAATATCCTTGGTAATCACCCCAACCTTCAGTTATATATATCGAAAAACCCTGGGTAGTCATTTAACAAGGATCAAAAAGATATTTATAAAAAAAAATACTACCATGTATAATTCAATTTTCAAAGATCTAAATAAAAATATTATTAAAATAATACATGAGGACAAAATTAAACTAATAAATATAAGAAAAAAGTTATATGCATATGTAACTATTTCATTGCACCACAAAAATAAGGACAAAACTAATAAATATAAGAAAAATCATATGCATGTGTAATCATTTTGTTTACTATTATATAGAAGTGAAGGCTGGGGTGACTAAAATTACTGAAATATCCTTAATAGTCACCCCAATCTTCACTTATATATTAAGTAAAAAATAATATAATAATAATAAATAGAATAGAATAGAAATAGAAATAATAGTAATAATAGTAATGTTCTACTACTAATAAAGTAAAGGTTTGGTACTACTAAAAGACAAATTAGTAGTATTACCAAACTTTTACTTAAATATTATATATATTAGTAGGGAAAAATATAATAATAGTAGTAATAGTAATAGTAAAAAAAAGTGATAATAATAATAGTAGTAGTAGTCGAAGTAGTAATAGTAATAGTAAAAAAATGAATAATGATAATAATGATAATAATAATAATAATAATAATAATAATAATAATAATAATAATAATAATAATAATAATAATAATAATAATAATAATAGCCAGTAGGCACTAAAAGACAAAATAGTAGTACCAAAACTCTTCATTTATATATATTATTATTATTATTATTAAATATATATTTAATTATAGGTGAAATTACTTATTTATTATCCCTTTTTTCGTAATATATACGTATAGATAATATACTTTCATACATGGTTATATTATTGAGGAGAACTGATTTTGTATGTTATAATTTTTTATTTTTGATTTAGTTTTACAGAATTTTTATAAGAGATCTTCATTTTTATACATAAGATATACTCATTCTAACGCATAAGAGATTTTTAAAAAAATTGCACTTCCTCATATTTTATTTAATCGACATTTAATATATTTTGTAAGTTAGAATATAATTCTCTTCATTATTTACAATGATTGACAAATATATGCAAATATTCACCTCTAATTTTTTACTTGATATTTTGCCAATATTTTTTTAATTGCTTTGTTCTAATTTTTGCCTAAAATCAGTAAATTAAAATCTACATTTTACTCCAAATTTTATGTCAATTAACATCTTCCTCCTCTTTCTTTTTATATTCTTTCACCATCTCAATACTTCCATATATACATCCTTTAAATTTATTATAATATGCTTATTAACCAAATAATTAACACCCCTCCCCTCATCAGTCTATAGACATTTCCTTCTTACAACTTAATTGAAAAGCAAGTAAAATACAGTATTAAGTACAGAATCTTGCAATGGTTCCACCTAAAGGAAGAAATAGAGAGAATGGCTTCAAAGAATATTCAGCAAAAATACATACATGTTGCATATGCCATGCCATAAAGAGGCTCTTGTGTGGAATATATGGCTGTCAACCCATATAAAGAATAGTAAATGGGGAGGTGTAATTATTTTAATATAATAAATAAATTGAGAAAATTGAGAAAAAAGAAAAATAGAAATGGAGGCTTTTGAAGTATGCCACATCAGCATACTCTAAACCTCCTTTTTATATATATCTATTCTATAATCTATATCTATATCTATAATCTATAATCTATAATCTATATCTATATCTATAATCTATAAGCTATTGATTCACTTTTGTACCTTTCAAATTAAATTAGTACTCCTTTGATTATAGGTATTCAAATCTTATTATGGTACACTTCTAACATTTATTTTCAAGCTTTAGTATACTTTTCGAGTTACTTTTATCTTGCTCCTATTATTTCTCGGGAATTATGTAGGAGCCATATCGTGTTGTTAGTCTTTTGATAGATGACTTTTAATTCTCTTCTTTCGCGACTTTCAGGTTGCTATCTTTAGCTTTACCATAATCTTTTATGTTATTGTTAATTTGTTATAAGTAGTTATTTTAAATTATAATGCTCATTGATAATGTTGTTCATTTTTTGGTGTGTTTTCATGTATCAATAGTCAATACCAATAAGGCCGCAACAATTAAAAATATATTTAACCATTATTATGTATTAAAATAGAATATTACATTGATTTTAATGTTAGTTACTTAGAAATGTTGTTTGAATTTTTTATTCTTTATTAAAAGACTAAACAATAGATAAAACCGTCTTTTTACATCTTCCTCAAATTATTATTTAATTAAATTTATTTTAATATTATAATGAAACCAAAAATATCTGATAAGAAAAATATTATAATATTGGAAACATTGTCAAATTAATTAGAATTCTACCAAGAAAACTAAAAGGTCGGTTGGTTTAAATATGTCACTCCCGCTATGTGAACATATTAGCCAACATAGTTTGTGAAACTTTATAGGGTTAGCTTTATGGCATAATATTGATTTTCACCCCTCAACTTTGATGAAAACATCAAACTCCCCCCTCAACATTGAACAATAATCATACTCCCTCATTTATCTCATGCAATTTCCATTTTGTCCTTGTAATTTTCAATCCTATATTTATGTAATATCTTTTTATATTATATGTCATGAATATTTTTTTTAACATGGATATTTTTAGCATTTTATTTAAGTTTATTAACTTTATAAGCAAATTAATACTTTTTATAAATTTATCACAAAATTTAATGTTATTTTTTAAGATCGTTATTTTAGTATTATATGTATTAAAGAGTCGTTTGGTGTGACATATAATTATAATAATTCAGAGATAAAGTTCATGAATATTTATCCTGCGTTTATTTAGATGTATCAGGTAGTCTCAAAATTATTTGTCGCACCATTTATACCACAGTGATAAGATAAGTTATCACACATACATATTAGTACAACTTATTTTGTAATAACTAATCTCGAAATAACTTGTTTCCAAACAACCCACCCCTAAGTGTGTATATATACATATGTATGTACATGCATGTGTGTATATTTTCGTGTTTTGTCACTCTCTTACTAAATTCGTTTCGTATTACTTAAATTTTTGTTGATATAACACAATCTTTAAGAACATTTTACTTAGAAGTATATTTTGCTAAATAAACCTTATTAACGATAATTTGAAATTTTAAATTTGTCTATACTGTTACTTTATATAGTTATTTAACACTAAAGGGTAAAAAAAAAATATATAATACAATTCTCTTGATTTCACAAATTGAACAGATAAATTAAAACATCTACTTTTAGTATGGGGATCAAGTGATAAGAAATGATATATCTATTGTCTATATCAATAAATAAGTTGTGATTGTCATTAATAGAGTATCACAAATTCTATAATTTATATAAATTAATATAATCTTTGAAATTTGACCTTATTTTTATTTGAGAAAAACATCTAGTTCCCCGAACTATGACCAAAGTTACTACGACACACGTCAACTTCACAGGGGCCCTATTACCCCTTAAACTAAATTTTAGCGTATTTTTGTCAATATTTTTAGCTAACGTGATACCTTTTGTCAATCATTTTAAATGGTGTGACACCTTTGATGTGAGCTCCATTTTATATAATAAAGGTTCCACATTAGCATAAAAAAATGACAAAAATACGCTAAATTTGAGTTCAGGGGATAATAGGACCCCTATGAAATTGGAGTGTGTTGTAACAACTTTGACCATAGTTCGGGGTGGTACTAGAGGCTTATCTCTTTTATTTATTATTTGTATTTTCTGCATTGAAATATGTTTATAAAATTAGGATTAATTATTATTTTCACTTGTAAAATAAATATTATAGTTTTGATTATTATTAATAAAACTAATTTTCTTATTATGCTAATTTACTTCATAAAGATCATCATTAGCTTATATACTTAATTAGTATTTCTTACTTTTTTTTCCTAGAAGATAATGTTTATGTTTTTATAAAAAAAATTTATTTGATTTTTTTTTAAAATGAAAATATGATGATTTTAAAGAAGTTAAAAAAATTGATGATAAAGGGTAAAATAGGAATTTTAAAAAGTCAATTAGGATAAAGGGGGATTATGATAATTGTTCAAAGTTGAGGGGAGAGCTTGATTTTTAAGACAAAGTTGGGGAGGGAAAATAATTTTGACCCAAAAATAGAAAAGAATGTTTTCTTCTTCGGCTGAGGTGCGGATATCTCGCTCTCTTTAAGGAGATTCATGCCCACTTCAGTAAAGTATTTCACCGGTCCAGCAATAATCTTCTTGACTTGTCCCCTCTAGGATACAATAGTCTTTCTCACAACTCCAATCGTACTTTCTTTGGCTCTCTCACAGTCTTCGTGGAGCTTACTCATTTTTATTTGCCCATAACACAACTTTCACAAAGACTCATATCAACAGATTTCAGCTCCTTTAAAGCTCCTTTTACAACCAGCATCTTCATTTCTTTGGCACTCATGTGTCCAACTCTGTTGTGCCACAGACATGAATCAGAAGTACCCTCAGCAACAACAACCATGTTTATACACCTTGCAGTGGTGTATAATGTTCCAGTTTTTGTGCCACGTGCTACAACCATAGCACCCTTCACAATCTTCTATGAACCTTTCCCAAACTCTGCTACGTAGACTGTGCTATCCGAATGACTGACAGAGATTAGATTCTTCTTAAGACTAGGAATATATCTGACATTCTCTAATGTCCACTGATTTTCTGCTGGAGTTTCTATGCAAACATCCCCCTTTCCTTCAATCTGCAATGGTTTGTTGTCATCAAGATACACCTTTTTAAAAATATGCAGACTTGAAATTTTGGAACAATTCCTTTCTTGGAGATGAATGAAATTTTGGAACAATTTTGGTACTACTATTTTGTCTTTTAGTGCCTACTTGCTATTATTATTACTATTATTATTATTATTATTATTATTATTATTATTATTATTATTATTATTATTCAGTTTTTTAACTATTACTATTACTACTTCTACTACTACTACTATTATTATTATCACTTTTTTTTACTATTATTATTACTACTATTATTATTTTTTTCCCTACTAATATATATAATATTTAAGTAAAAGTTTGGTAATATTACTAATTTGTCTTTTAGTAGTACCAAACCTTTACTTTATTAGTAGTAGAACATTACTATTATTACTATTATCTCTATTTCTATTCTATTCTATTTATTATTATTATATTATTTTTTACTTAATATATAAGTGAAGGTTGGGGTGACTATTAAGGTTGTTTCGTTAATTTTTGTCACCCCAGCCATCACTTCTATATAGTAGTAAATAAAATAATTACACATGCATATGATTTTGCTTATATTTATTAGTTTTCCCCTCATTTTTATGGTGTAATAAAATAGTTAAATATGCATATTGCTTTTTTCTTATATTTATTAGTTTAATTTTGTTCTTATTTATTATTTTAATAATATTTTTATTTAGATCTTTATAATTGAATTATACATGGTAGTATTTTTTTTTATAAATATCTTTTTGATCCTTATTAAATGACTACCAAGGGTTTTTCGATATATATAAGTGAAGGTTGGTGTGACTACCAAGGGTATTTTGGTAATTTTAATCACCTCAACCTTCACTTATGTATAATAGTGAATAAAATGGTTACATATGCACATGATTTTTTTTTTATATATTTATTAATTTTGTCCTCATTTTTATGTTGCATTAACATTTTTTTAATTAGTTTTTCCCTTATGTATTATTTTAATAATATTCTTATTTAGATCTTTGTAATTGAATTATACACGGCAGTATTTTTTTATAAATATCTTTTTTGGTTCCTTATTAAATGACTATCAAGGATATTTCGATAATTTTAGGATTCAATAAAATGGTTACACATGTATATTATTTTTTCCTTATATTTATTAGTTTTGTCCTCATTTTTATAATGCAATAATATGGTTACACATGCATATTACTTTTTTCTTATATTTATTAGTTTTCTCCTTATTTATTATTTTAATAATATTTTTATTTAGACCTTTGTAATTGAATTATACATGATAGTAATATTTTTATAAATATCTTTTTTTTCCTTATTAAATGACTATCAAGGGTATTTTGGTAATTTTAGGATGCAATAAAATGGTTACATATGCATATTGCTTTTTCCTTATAATTGTTAGTTTTGTCCTCATTTTTATAGTGCAATAAAATGGTTATACATGCATATTTTTTTTCTTATATTTATTAGTTTTGTGCTCATGTATTATTTTAATAATATTTTCATTTAGACCATTGTAATTGAATTATACATGGTAGTAATTTATTCTAAATATCTTTTTGTTCCTTATTAAATAACTATCAAGGGTATTTCGATAATTTTATGATGCAATAAATATTTCAGAATAGATGTATGTGTCTCCATAACTTATATATTTGAAATTTTCAATTGAGATGTGCATCATGTATTTTTTCAGGAATGTCCAAATGAATGACGTGTCGCCAACTGTAGTTCCAACAATCTATCTAGATTTTTATCCACTTATATAATCACTTTTGTGTTGGTTGGACTAGTCTAGCAAGCTCAATTTCATTCCACACAGAATGTATATATTATTTTAACATCGGTTCATTGTACTGCATTTCTTTTCTTTTACACCTATACTAAACAATTACAACAAGTAGGAAATAATCTTCTACAAAGTTGGATCTTTTTTGCACATTAGTGTTGTCAAAATGCCCGTGCCTTGTACGGGCACAGGTATCTAGTGTGTGTGTGTGTATATATATATATATATTAGTGATAAGGGTAAAGTTGAAAAAAAGTGGTTAATTATCTCATGCTATCTTAAACATGTAAGCTATTTTGAGACATTTTTTTAGCTAACATATTAACTATTTTGAGAAGGAGAAAGTAAAATTTTGCTAAGAATTTTCTCATAATTATTAAGTTTTAAGAGTTGCACGCCGAATTTTGGCACTTCCAGTAAGTATATTTAAAGGCAAAGGTGTTCCGTCGTGCTTAAATTCTAGTCTGCCTCTGATTAACTAGGTGTATAAAACTAGTGTAATTTTTTTAATTCCTTATATTTTATCCAATCAATGTGAGAGATAGAATAGGAGAGTTATTTAAAGGGATTGATTATCTCCTTTCCCGCGTTAGATATAATGCAATTTAGGTAAAAAGTTTCAATTTTAACAATATATGGTTTCCTTAAGGTTGGAATTAATTAAATTGAGATCTCATTATAAATGAGTAAGATCATCTTAAAAATTAAAATAGGTATAGAGATTACGTAATTGTTTATGCATGCAATTAACGTAATTACTAACAACAACTGACAAATTCCTTTCTTTAAAGATTTGAATGAATTAAATTTGAGATCTCTTTATTAGTTAACCATATATTTTAATTTTGGACTCAAAATTTGAGGTCTCTTTATTAAGTATGAGTATTATTATTATTATTATTAGTATCTATAAAAGGTCTATACATTTTAGTCTATTATATAATAGGTAAAGCATTTATTTTACCTGTTTCTTTACCATATAGATGAATCAAAGCCAAATAAGTTCTTAGTTATGCCTTCGTGTGTTGTTCCCCTTCGTGTATGTTGATTTTACTACTCACATCTTTAGCCAAGAATAACTAGACCTGCAGCATTTTCAAGAAAAAATGACAAGAATCCTACAGATTCTGACAACCTTTTGCCGGGTCTTACTCTTTCAACTCTTTGATTCGGTATTTTCTTTTTTTTATTATTAGTATTTACCATGATCATTTGTTTTATCATAAGGATTTGATAAGTTCTTTGAATTGTTCTTGTGTTATTTGTTTGTGGGGTATTTTATTAATTTTCAGTAGAAGGCTAGTAGTAAATAGTTTCCGTCATGTCTCTTCTGGTAGTAGTATTAGTATATATTTTTCTTTTTTACTTGTTGTATCGTATAACCCTGTTTTCTTACTTGCTACTGTTGTTTCTCATTTTTAGAGAAACAACTTGAAGATTTGTCTAAGAGAATAGAGCAAGTGTCAGAGGAGAATCAAAATCTAAGGCAGCAGCTCACTCAGTTACAAGAGGAATATCGAGTAGCTCAAGACAATAGAGATTATGTCCGGGAAAACTACCAGGAAAAGGTTAAAGAGCTTAAATCGAAGACTTTGCTGACAACTGTGCTAAGGGAGAAGCTCTATTTTGAGGAGATGGACATAAAGCAACTTCAGGATGATCTAGCCGCAGCAGTTAGAGGTAACGACATTCTCAAATGTGAAGTGGAAAATGTGCTGGACGCTCTTTCTTGTGCCACACCCAAGTTGAAATATCTCAAGCTTCAGGTAAGCAGGCAATGTTAAGATCTCGTCGCAACGGAATAGTTTTTATTTTTCAACTTTGTTTACCTCATCTTCATTTATGATAGCCTGTTCGCATGTTACTCTCTCTGCATTATCTTTCTACTTCTGTTTGATTTTAGGTTCATCTTTGTTCCATCTGAAGTTCACAGTTTTCTTTATGAATTTGTATACATGAGTTGCTGGCATGTGGTAGTCTTCTGCGACATGTCTGATTGCCTTTATGTGTAATCACTTGGACCAACCAAGAACATGATAAATTTTGTGATATCCTCAAACCCATTGATCTGATTGTGCTCTGATGTGCTAAAGTTACCCGAAGGGGTTTCAGTAAGTTTGCTCGTTCATCTGACTTAATTCTTGGACAAGCTCATGAGTTATCTACTGTGAATTTTAACAGTTAAAATGGATTTATGATTTGGTTGAACTTCTAATCTATGAGTTTGCTTTGAATTTCTGATGAAATGTTATTGGTGATCTTTGTGTCTTTCTTGTTTTTCATGGTTTACGGTTGATTTTGGCAGGTGCTAAAAAGGACAAAAATATCAACCAGCTCACAAATGATTTGCAAGAATGCATGAAGGAACTCGGCATTGTGAAGGGGATACTACCAAAAGTGTTTCAGGAGAGGGATTTGATGTAGGAGGAAGTTAAGAGCTACACTGAGATGAACATGTTGTTGAATTATGAGATCAACATGTTGAAAAAGAAGGTAGATACCCTCGACGAAGACATTCTTATGAAAGAGGGTCAAATCACAATCTTGAAAGACTGGATAGGCAAACCTTTCGACCTTCTTGCAAGTCCTGATTCTCTGTTGGAGTGATGGATGCTAAATGGCCAAACTACAATTCATATTTTGTTCATTGACTATAGTGTTCATACTTCTCGTATACTTACTGGTTTTACTCTTATTCTTTCCCCCTTTGATACTTGTTAAATAGAAATTTTGCTTCTTTTTTTTGCAACCTTTTTGAATCTCCAATTGTAAGCATTTCTTTTACTTGCTGCTGATCAAGACAACGAACTTCTTTTGCTTTATTTGGTTTTGTAAGTATTGGCTGTTTTTTGTCTTATGAAGTATTTAGTGAGGATTTGTGCAACTATTTTCTTCTCGTCTATGAGGTAGAGGTATGGTTTGCATATATTCTGTCCGAATATACATCGGGTATGTTGTTGCTGTTGTATGGAGATTGTGTGTATAATAACAATCGTATATTTGATGTCGGGTCATCCACACTTTCATTCCTTGCAGGGGAAAGCTCATTAAGCTTACTGAGTTAACTTCTCATTGATGTATTCTTTCACTAAGGTTGAATTAAACCGCATGATAGTATTTATATTTATTTTTGGTTCCTAAATGTATTGAAAGAGTAAGGCGCCACACCAACTTGCATGTACCTTGATGGATTTCACGGGATAGCTACCTTTCCAATAGTACATGTACTATTTGTTCAACAAAAATTGAATAGATATGAAGAATCACCAAGAGCTTTTTTGCATTTGTGGAGTTTCAAATCATAACCTCAATTCACAAAATCGCTATTTCTTTTCCATATTCACCTCAAGTAATTAAGAGCATGAACTCTAGGATCACAACGACTGCAATAATTATGCGCTTTATGTAGAGCATGAAGATAAATGGAAAAAGAAGGATAGGTTTTATTCATAATGCAGCATGAGAGAATTCAACATCAGTAGCTGCTGTTGATGCAACAACAACAACATATACCTAGTGTAATCGCACAAATGAGGTCTAGGGACGGAGGTAGAGATATTGTTTTCGATAGACCCTCGACTATAGGTGCTGCTGATAGACGGGATATTATGTCAAATGTATACATATGTTAAGAACCCACATGATCAGTGCTCCATTTAGGGAGAATATAGACGAATGGACCAAAGTTTGGCAGCAATATTTGGTTGAATACAACAGCTATGGAATGACATACCCGCTAACTCATACAGAACGATTCCAGAACTCAGCAGGGTTACGGTGCTGAAAAGGAAAACATTCGAATTTCAATGCTATGTGAAAAGGGAAGAACAACAAATGACTCAAATGTTTTGAATACATAGATATAAGTTGTGGTATAGGGTGTAGACAT
>NW_025836070.1:0-1816 GCF_002878395.1 Capsicum annuum
ATTTTGATTCATTGTTGATGTTGAACGTTATATGTCGTCGAGCAGGTTGGCAAACAGTAGGCTCGGGTAGGTAAATTAAGAATTGGTGAAATTGTTGGAATTTTTGGAATATTTATTGGATGTTTTTCTGGTTTATGGCATGAAATTGACATTGTATTCATTTGCCGAGGAATGCCCCGAAGGAATTGTATTTATTCACCAGAGAATGCTCCGACGTATCATGTACTCGGAGGATACCCGTGATGAAGGCCCAAAGTATTGGGTAAGGCATTGGAGCGTAGTTTGGTGTAGGTTAGCGTAGGTTTACTTTTTAGTACCTTTTTTATTTCGAGTTGTAATAATTGGACTGTATACTATATTTTGGGATTCGTTTGTTTTGATTGTTTGATTGATCGTTTTATGTGTTTTGTGTGGTTTATACATTCGTAGTTTCAAATTAGTTGATATATTCCGCCAAGAGACCGTGGTCGAACCACGGGATCGAGGGGTGCCTAACACCTTCCCCTCGGTCAACAGATTTCTTAATCGGAATCTCTATTTGCGGATCAGTGTTACAGAGTCAAAACCGTTTTGAAAAAGGATAGCCACGGGTGACTTGGCACACCCGATTTATGCCAAGTGGCGACTCTGAGTTTTGAATATAATGAATCCTTTTCGAAATAGTCGTTCTCTTTTGTCACTTAATAATAAAAATCCTTTCGAACTTAAAACGATATAATCTTTTTTGGTGTTGAAAAAGGGGTGTGACACCTATTACCCCCAGAACAAAATTTATCGTATATTTGTCATCCTTTTTAGCTGATGCGACTAAAATGACACCTTTGATATGGACTTCATTTTATATAATAAAGGTGTCACATTAGCATAAAAGGGTGATAAAAATACGCTAAAATTGAGTTCAGAAGGATAATAGAAACCCTATGAAGTTGGAGTGTGTCGTAATAATTTTGGTTATAATTCAAGGGATAATTGGATGCTTATCTCTTAACATTATAAAGATCAAAAGCAGAATTTTTTTATATGAATAAGAGAAAAAAATGCCGTGGATTAGTCATTGTGAATGTGATATGGGCCCAATTTGATTGTCCAGAAATTTTCTCAATTACTATCTATCTCTATGAGGCCACCTTTCAAATCAGAACCTTCAAAAGTGAAAAAAAAAAAAGAAGGAAAAAGAACTCTAAATAAAATTCATAAAAAAAAAATAAAAAAAATAAAGAGTGAGAAGTGTTTTTAAGTGTCCCCTTGACACAACATATTTAAGGAAAGGTATTACAATATTGTTATATGCAGATGAGGCTTTTCCATCTTTCTTTAGCTCTATATCGTATAAATCATTCCATCCATCCATGAGAAATTTTTTCCTATCATCTCGAGTCATAAAACAAAAGTAATAATTATCCATGAAATCCTTATCAGATGGATGTAAGTGAATTGAAAATTTTAGAAGCACATCTGTAACGGATTAGTGAGATAACAGAAAGCCATAAATATATTTCGATAATTAATTCCTGGAAAATTGTAGGAAATTTATTCATAGATTTCATCTTTGTATCATGTGGAAATTAAGTACTAATCAATAACTCAATTACTCAATGTGCCCCCTCCCCCCCTCCTCTGCACAGGACACGAAGATAAAACCTATGAAAAAGTTTCCTACAATTCCCAAAGAATTAATTATCAAAATATTCTAATTATGGCTTCCTGTTATGTCATTGATCCATTTCAAATGTGTTTCTAAAATTTTCAATTCACTTACATTTGATAAGGATTTCATGGGTAATTATTACCGTTGTTCTATGACTCGCGATAGCGG
>NW_025836071.1:0-1241 GCF_002878395.1 Capsicum annuum
GGCGAGTTTTTGGCCGGATTTGATTATCTACACATCGGATTCAGTCATCGCAGCTCACCGGAGCTCAGGCAATACTATTTTTTTGTTTTTGATCAGATTTTGCGGGCTTCGGGTCAACTGATTTTCATGTCTTGTATTCGATATTCGTGCTATTGGGGGTTTTTGATACCAGAGTTGGAGTCGGTCTGTTGTTGAGGTTCGAATCAAAGGTTTCGGATGCGGAGAACCCGAATTTAATTGGAATAATACGTTGATTTCAAAAGCTTCTTCTAAGGTCCAATTTTCCAACTCCTTCTTTTCATTTTACTCAATTTGATATATTGATGTTGTGATTTGCGTGTTTCGTGATGATTGATAATATATTTTGATCGCATGTTTGAACATCTATGATTGTCATGGCTTTGATTGGATGTTTCTATATTGAAGTTGATTGTTTGATCGAAAAATGAGATGTGAGGGGGCGGGAATTGAAAACATTGATGAAAGTGAACATTAATTTATGTTGATTCATTGATAGTCGCTTAATTCAAAATAAGCATCGACTTGGTTAAATTCGATAGTCTCATGTGATAGGTCGATTCGGATAGGTAAATGTAGACTCGGGTAGGCAAATTTAGAAATTGTATTTGGTTGAATGTGCATGAGAATGAATGTTTTCTACTTTATCGCATTCGATTCAAATGTATTCATTCAGCCGGGAAATGCCCCAAGGTCTTCTGTACTTATTCATCGGGAAATGCCCCGACGATCATGTTGGCGGAAAATGATCGTGATAAAGGCCCGCGACGTCGGGTAAGACATTGGACTGGACTGTATAATTGGACTGGACTTTACATTTTGGATTGTTTTGTTTTGTTTATTGCTTGATTATTTTGCGTGCTTTTGTGTGGTGTATGCATTTATAATGTCAATTTAGCCGATATGCCCTGCCAAGCGACCATGGTCAAACCACGGGATCGAGGGGTGCCTAACACCTTCCCCTCGATCAACAGAATTCCTTAGCCGGAATCTCCGTTCGCAAACCAGTATTAAAGAGTCAAAACCATTTTGTAAAAGGATATCCATGGGTGACTCGGCACACCCGATTTATGCCGAGTGGCGACTCTGAATTGTGATTGTTAAAAATAATCCTTTTTTGAAACAAATTTTCATCTTTTGTCACTTTAATAATTAAAACCCTTTCGACCCTTTAAACATTAAATTTTTTTTGGAGTACGTAAAAAGGGGTGTGACAGCTCTGG
>NW_025836072.1:0-2331 GCF_002878395.1 Capsicum annuum
AAACAATTCTAGTTATTGAATTTATTAATAGAATCTTGGCACCTTTTTACTCAAAAATCACACTAGCATATACTCACCATATATCATCATCATCCAAATAATAGGGGGAGGACAAAAAACAAAATAACAGAAAGGAACCTATTAAAGATTCCACACACACCGAGCACAAAACCTCTGAATTCACAGTTGAGCACACACACCTCAGGCCATGCACACTCACCATCGAACATGGTACACACCTAGATTGAAAAATCAGAAGAAAAGCAAAAAATAAAATAAAATGGAGCGATTGTGAGAGGAAACTGAGTGATAGGGAGATAAAGATAGAGATTGAAGGAAAAATAGTGAATTGAGGAAGAAGTGATTTGTGAACGCGAGAGAGAGGAGAATGAGGGAAAACGAACCTTGGTTTGGTTTTCCAGCGACGTACTTGCCGGATTAACTACCAGAAATACACTGCCAGCCACCCTCATCCCTGTTTTTGGCTGATTCTACTGGAAAACCCCTCTGTCCAACTGTCCAGGTCAGTTTTGGCAGAACAGTTCGAAAAGAAACAAACCAAAACCCCTGATGTAGACTCGTTCCCGTCCATTTCCACCGAAAAACGACCACGATAGTGAAACGGTCTTTCGGGTTGCTCGAAGATTAGTTTAGTGTTGGGTTTTATTCAATTCATGAGTTCGGAGTCGAGGCTTTGTCGTTCGAGGTTTCCGGTCGAAGCTCCAATCAAAATTTTGACGGATTGAAATAAAAATCGAGGTCCAATTCTATTCACTTTCTTTTATTTCATTGTTTTGTCATATTTGATACATTGAATTGAATGTTTGATGTTGAGTTCTCCGTTGGTGATGGATAGGTGCTTGTGTTGATGCGTCGTTCATTTACTTGGATTATGTGATAAAATGGTACCTCGTTTGAGAATTATAATGGATTGTTTTGGGGCGGGAATTGCAAAAATTGATAAAAAGTGAATATTGTCGTATTTTCATTCATTGTTGATGTTTAATGTGGTAGTATCATGCTTTAAGTCGAAACGGGTAGGCAAACGATAAGGAGTAGGTGAATTTTTAGGAATTGTGAAATATTGAATGCTTGAAACATGTGTTGAATGGCTTGGTTTTATTGCTTTTTGGATCAAATGTATCATTTGACTGGGGAATGCCTCAAGGTATTTGTGTTTATTCACCGGGGAATGCACCGAAATATTTTTACCCGAAGGACATTCATGACGGAGGCCCGAGGCATCGGGTAGAGCATCAGTCTAAAATTAGTTTAGAATAGGATTTACATTTTCTCATTTTTCTATCTTTTGGATTGTGTAATTTAAACTGGACATTATTTTGGTTTGAATTTTATTTGATTTATTTTGTTTTGTTTTTTTGGTGTGTTTATGTGGTTTGTACATTTTATAGTGTCCAAATTAGCCGATACATTCCACCAAGCGACCGTGGTCGAACCGCGAGATCAAGGGGTTCCCAACACCTTTCCCTCGGTCAACAGAATTCCTTAGCCAGAATCTCTATTCGTAAACCAGTCTTAAAAAGTCAAAACCGTTTTGAAAAGGATTTCCAAAGGTGACTTGGCACACCGAATTATGACAAGTGGTGACTCTGAGTTTTGAATATAAAAAGTCCTTTTCAAAACAAATCTCCATTTTGTCACTTAATAATGGAAACTCTTTCAAACTTAAAATCGAATCTTTTTGGTTAAAAAAAGGGTGTGACACCCGTTTAATCTTATAACCTTATATTAGTAAACAACCTTATAAACTTATAACCTTAATATCTACCAAATATCTCATATCGTAGAATGTAGATCATTACAAAGTACCAATGCATGGAACAACATCAACATGAGCTATTAGGCCCTTGTCAAGTTTGCCAACAGTTTTAGTTGTTCATTTTACTGTTTGTTTTTTACATTTGTGTTGTAGAATATTTGTTGTCTGCTATTCACAACAATCCTACATTTATTAATTTCAAGTCATCTTCAACTTTCCATCGTGTATTGAGTTCTCTAATAATCACTAAACAGATATGATTTTGATTTGATAGAAGAAAGGTTTGTGTAAGGTTTATTCTGTTAAACATGTTAAATATGTAAATATGTTGGTACGTATGGGCTATGACAAATGAAAATAAAAAATAGTATTATGTAATTTTGGAAGTGCTGTTGCTTCAGCATTATAGGAGATCTAATTGTTAGACTAGAGAATAATTAAGTTTTTTCATCTTGGAATGTGTTTCTCTTTTGAACTGTGGAACTGCGTGCTAGCTGGATCACATATATGTTAGACCTCTATAAATGTGAAGCTGCAGTTTTCTCTTTTGG
>NW_025836073.1:0-1129 GCF_002878395.1 Capsicum annuum
CAGTACACCCTGCATTTCACAATTCCTAATCTCCTGTATAATTCTTACTGCCACTCCAACAATCACCTTCAACTTCGTATTAGACATTCACAAACACTCAAAGTATCCATCCGTATGTATACAAACATCACATTCAAGCCGATCTTCATACCCACATATGCACTTCTAAACAAACACTCATAAAGCATCTTTCTCATATTCTCTAATACTTCTATCCATAACAACTTTCTTGCACTATTCAGATGATACACATAAAATATCCTCAACTAACCAAGCCATACACAAAACTTTATCTCAAAATTCTTTCAACTTATAGACTTACATAAAACAAGCACACAATAATTTTTTCCAAATATAACACATAAAACTTCAACTAACATTGACATGTATCAAATACTTGGCCTTAATCTTACTCCACAATTACTGCCTTAACTCAAATGAGCACACAACCATCTTTCATCAATAAAAAATGTTTACTCTTTCCCATCTAGACAACTGTTCATCATCACTATCTCAACCTAAGGGAAAAGGTCACTGAAAAATTGGAATATCGAGATCCGAAACATGAGGGGAGTACTAAGCATAACTTGATACCCTACTGAGGCATGAGGAATAGAGCACTCACGACATGGACTCATTAAAGAGATCTAATGTGAGGTCATACCTGATATAAATCTGAATTTTCACTGATCGTTAAGAGTATCACATGTGCACAAGAGTCATGAACTGCATGACCTGAATTTTTGGAATTCATAACTTACGAAAAGTGATTCTGACTGTTGAACAAACTGGGAACTCATCATACTAGGAACTAGGAGAGTACATGATTCCTTATCATATACATGAACACGAGCTATGATCATAAAGCTGAAACATAAAGCATGAGTATGTATCGGAATAACTGAAGTAAACTGCTGAAATAAGAATAGATTGAGCATCATTCTTTCTTACGGCCAATTCTACAACTTTACTGGCACATCTATTAGTATCTGAAAACTTGACTTGGTTACTTATTCTATCATCTCCCCCTTATATTTAAGCCATTACTCTAAGTCTGTGAACCACTATATACACTCTGGTATAAACTGAAATCACTTTACTCTAGAGTTAGGGATATAACAATACACAT
>NW_025836074.1:0-1760 GCF_002878395.1 Capsicum annuum
CTCTCTCATTCTCACTCAACAATACAGTATAGACAACAACTACTCAATAAATTTACTCAACCCTCCACAATAGATCACTTTTTTTCTCATTTTCGACCACATAGGTGTTATTTTTGACTTCATTCTTGCTTGTATCAGTTGTTTTCTTTGTGTTCGTAGGCAACATTGTTTAGAAGAGCTCTATATTTTTTTTTTCTAAAAAATAAGGGTTTTTAAGTTAATGATGAAAAATAAAACTTTTAGTTGTATTATCTTCGAGAATGAGTTTACAATTTTGAGTTTTGATGGTAAAATCATAGGAAGAACTCGAGAAATCCCTAGTTTCCATCGCAGTGTTCCATTGACTATCGTGGTATAGTTGGATGGTGTTTATGGTCATCGTGGTGGCACCGATAGTGTCATTGGTTGGTGGTGTTTGTGGTGTTGTCGGTATTCGTGGTGTTTATTTGTTTGTTGGCATTAGTTGGTGGTGTTTGTGGTGGTGGCTGTTAGTGTATCAGTATTCGTGGTGTTTTATAATGTGTTTTGTAAAATCTATGCATACATCAACTGTAATGTAATTTTTGTTTTTCTTTGTCTGTAGGTAAAACATGTATCCCAAAAGAAAAGAAAGTAAAAGTGGATCAACGTCTGACCACTAAAAAAAGGCTACAGTACAGAGAGATTCAGAGAAGTTTCCTGAACAATCTCAGTCAGGGAAAAGTGAAGCTGAGGAGAGATGTGAAAACAACATTGAAGGAGGTGGATAAGGGTCCATGGATGGTGATGAAGAAAATAAAAGTGAGAAAGAGGAGGAATTGGAGAGTCAGAAAAAGAAAGAGGATAATCATCAATATGATGATAATGGATCACCGACGGGGCGTGAGTTAATATCGACATCCCAGCATGATCGTGTCAAAACTTTTAGAATTGACAGGTTTCAAGTTGCGATGTCGATAAATGACCTAGAAGGAAAACAACTAACTAGTCAAATTGTACTTAAATGTCAGATGGGGAAATTTTTTAAACATTTTATGAAAATTATGAAGAACGAAAACATAGCTGGATTTTTTAAGAAGAGCTGCTTTGGATGCTTTCTCGAGCTGCCTGAGGACCCCTCTGCCCGTATCCGTTTCTCTATGACGATTGTATATGGTCTTTTCAAGCGCAGGATCAAGTACGCGGGGGATGATAAAGATTCGGAGGAGGGGGACAAAAAGAAGATGGATGAAATCTGGATCAACTACTGTGGCATGCCTGTTTGTTTTGGCTTACAAGAGTTTGCCATAGTGATGGGCTTGAGATTCCATCGTCCAGAAGGACCACCACCCCACAAGATCCAAGGCAAGAAAATACAAGAAAAAAATAGATGGGTTGTTTGACATTGCCCGATGTGGCTACAAAACATCGAATTTGTTGACAGATCTCGAGGATAAAACCATACCAGAGCAGTACAGTGAGCAATTGTGCTTAGTTCGGTTTTCCCATTGGATTATATTAGCAAGAGACTCAACAAGGTCATAGAAGATGATTTATTGGCGCGTGTTGAGGATTTTGATAAATTCAACAATTATCCCTGGGGATATGACAACTTTTACTTGACTGTCCAATATTTACTGACAAAGCTATCCTCAGGGACGACCACATTATACGGCTTTCCTTGGGCTTTCATGGTAAAATTAATCACTAATTTTACTCATCCATTAATTTATATTGAATATAGTTATTATGATTTTTTTTTGCATGCTTCCTGTTTACATTTTTTAGGCTTGGGCATTTGA
>NW_025836075.1:0-1396 GCF_002878395.1 Capsicum annuum
GTCGATAAAAGGGGAGAAGGACGTGGCAGTGTTAGTTGGGGGTTTTCGGCGGCAGTTCGCCGATTTTAATGGGTTTGTCTGTAAAATCTGTTGAGATTTGCCGGCGGCAGTGAATGGATGGTTATCGGTCGGTTTTGAGGTTGTTTTTCGGTGGCTTTCCAATCTGTTTTTCTCCCTTTTTTTGGATTTTCACTGTTATCCCTCCCCCTCTCGATTTTCACTATTTCTCTCTGATCTCTCCCATTCCATTTACTTTTTCATTCAGTTACCACTCTATTTTTTTTTTCTCTTTTTCTACTCTATTTTCTTCTCTATTTCTTCTCCTTCTGATTTCGGTGTGTAGTGTCGGTGTGTGAGTGTGTGTTTTTCACTACGTGTGTTTTGTGTGCATGAATAGAATATTGTGTGAAGTTGTGAGAGCGTGTGAATTTTTTTTTAGAATCTGGAGAATTGTTTATGTGTTTTTTACTGTCAATGAAAAAAATCATCCTTAAGGTTTGTGTTTTGTGAGGCTTGTGCATGTATAGTATAAAAATGCAGTGTAAATATAAATGGCGTGTATAATATGAGTGAATGATGTATCCTTTTTTTTTTTTATTTCTGTTTTTCCTCTGTCTTCCTAATTTTTCCATTCTATGAAACCAAGTCATTATACATTTTAGAAGAAAATCTCGACATTTAGGATCAAGTTCAACGCATAATCAAGGAACGACTAACATAAATTCAAATAATCATATACATAAACATAATACTTCAACAATCAGACATACTAAATAATTCAAGAAAATCACTGAAACAATTTTTGTTTATGATGTGATTCACAATAGAATTCATAAAATAAAGTACAAAATTAAATAAGAACTTGCATGATGATTTTAACTGATTATAGAAACAAAGCACTATCACCGAAAACTCGAACGAAATCTAAATTCAACTTCAACTTCACACTTTTCTTTTTTTTTTAATCTAATGTTTTTGATTTTCACTCTCTGTTTTCTTTATCTCTGTCTGTGTCTGAGTAGTCAATATACGTTGTTGTTGTTTTGCCTTATCTAATAGTGTGTATCTTATTGGGGGAGGGGTGAGGAAGTTGTGTTGAAAAAAGGAAGAGGCTAAGGAGTTATAGGATTGTAAGGGTGTACGGGTAGTTTAGGTTTCCTTTTCTTTTTTTAAAAAATAAATTATTTTATGTTAATTTATTTTTTAAAAAAGTAAATAACTAAATAAGTAGTAGAAATAAAAACTTATTTAAAAAATCATTCTATTTTTTTTAGTTTTCAAAATTTTTAAAGCAGACTTTGTAAAATAAGATAAAATCAAAATATCTAATTTAGACCTAAAAATAAAATAAGTTAGGTGTTTACAGAATGCACCTTTTTGCTTGAAAATATGGAGA
>NW_025836076.1:0-2679 GCF_002878395.1 Capsicum annuum
ATCATATATTTAGATGTTAGATGAATCAATGAGTTATCATAATTTTCTAATCAACGTCCTTTGAGATTGTATAATGTTTTATTTGAATGGATTGTATTGTTTGTTAGAGTGACACCTTTTCTTATTGATAATTATTTAAAAACACAATTGCACTTTTAGTCTTATTGATCCCACTTAATTAAACATAATTGTACGAGCATATATATATATAAGAAGGAAGCGTTGTTGAGGATAAATATGCTCCATTTTGGGGTTGTCTGCATTTTTGATCGTGTATTGTGTTGTTGTTATAATTGCAGTTTTATACTACATGATAGTACCATGTTAAGCTAATTGAAGTAAATGCTAGTATTAAACTGGTTTGTATCATAATAAGCAGGGGCGGAGCTACATATAGGGGGGTTCCGAATCCCCTTCGACGGAAAATTGTACTATATATATATGATTAAAATTATTTTTTATGTATATATATAGTAGATGTCAAATCCCTTCGGTTAGTTCGTATGTTCACTTGCGAACCCCATGGTGTCAATCCTGGCTCCGCCACTGATAATAAGTACCCCTTGTGAGAGCAAAGTTTATTGAAGACAATAATTGAAGACGATTTTAAGAATAGAGGAGGATTTATCTTGGGATTATTTTCTCTATCCGGTGTACACCCCTTATGAGAGCAAAGTTTATTGAAGACAGTAATTGAAGACAATTTTAAGAAAAAAGGAAGATTTATCTTGGGATTATTTTCTCTATCCGATGTACCAGATACTAAAAAGGGACAATTCGGTGCACTAAATCTATCAACTATGCGTTGTGTCTGAAAAAAGGTCCCACCATAAGGGTATTTTTTTTTTGCAGCTTTACTCTCCATATAATTTTATGTTTTAAAAAGTACTTGCATATATATACAAGAAGGAAGCGTTGTTGCAAATAAATATGCTCCATCCGCTCCTAAATATTCATTGTATTTACTAAAAATAGATATTTTATAATACTCTCTCTGATTTAAAATAATTGAACATTGTTTAAAAAATATTTATTTTAATTTAGTTATCTATTTTATGAAAGCAAGACTAGATGTAAAAGCCCACGCTAGCGCGGGCCCAATAATAGTAACATAACTATAATTTATAACCGTTAGTTGTAGCTTCACAGTTGATAATTCAGAGCCGTTGAATCAAGATTTTATATTTTTCTTGATCAATTATCACAATGTAGAGATTAAATGATAATATGAACAATCACTGTAATATGAATGGTAAGTTACCATGTAGGTAATCACTGATAGTTGGAAATATTCAGACTTGAATGGAAAAAAATGTCAAATTACCCTGTGGACAACAACTGATAGCAAATAACAACAAAAACATATGCAAGGTATTAGAGCAATACTGTCTTCAAAGTTGTTGGTCTACTTTAATATTCTTCATCATCTTCTTCGTCATCAACTCCTTCAGCACCAACTTGCTCGTAGTCTTTTTCAAGTGCAGGTAAATCTTCAGGGACTTCAGAAAACTCTACCTCTTCCATGCCTTCTCCAGCATACCAGTGGACGAATGCCTTTTGAAGCCAGTTGGGCATTTGTTCAAATCCCAAAATCGAAAAAATAAAATCACACGGTTGCATCCACATTAGAAAGTTTTCTGTACTCTGTTCAGATACAAGTAGCTCACGCTTGTTATTGGTGCAAAATCTTTACCAGTCAACAAATTGAACCGTCCTCTACGTCAATACGCCATATATTTTCGATGCATTGGGTCACATTTAGCCATCATGCTTGAGTGTTCAAAAACTGCATTAGTTATCTCAGGTACAAATAATTGCTCATGGTATGCGTTTTCAGCTGAGATGATGGGGGCATATGATGAAAGCATAATGGCTTCGCTGTAAACATCACAACTATATCAGTGTGTTCTAAAAGGGAATGAGTTGAAAGAACACTGTGATAAGGTTCTGCAATAGTAGTGGATACCTGAAATTAAACAAACACAAATAATCTTGCTGTTACAAATAAGAGATGCATGATTATATATGTTATTCACCTGGGGAGAAGAGTAGATAGTAAACGCAATGTTGAACTTTTTACCATAATCAACAGATAAGCATTCGAGCAACAATGAACGCAATCCAGAACGAGTACCATCGCCAATAGCATTAAAGACCAAGAATCCTTACAAAGGAGTGCAGTTATCAACTAATTTTCCAATGCGATCAAGGCAAAGATAAACAATCTCTTTGCCAATATTATAATGTCCTTCGACAAAATTATTAGCAGCATCTTTCTATCCAGAAATGAGCTGTTCAGGATAGAAAAGGTGATGATAGGCGGCATTTGTAACTTCATCAATAACAGTTGGTTCAAGATCAACAAATATAGTTGTTGGTACATGCTTTCCAGCACCAGTTTCGACATACATGGTGTATTCCAAGGTCGTAAATGATACATGACCGTGAATGAGGCTGTAAAACTGAGGTGGCGGACTTTCTATATATATCCAAAGTTCAATATAATGCATATGTCACGCCAACATACTGAACAATAGTTCCTAAAAATCTCTCAACATCTTTAATTTTAACATTCCACATAACATGTTTATGATTACAAAATTAAAGGGCATTTTGGTACATTCATATATCTTTAGTCAATATATGAGACATGTTAACCTTGTTATTTTCTCAGCTTAT
>NW_025836077.1:0-1576 GCF_002878395.1 Capsicum annuum
ATTGGTTTAAATTATTTGTCGAATTTGTTTCATAACTTGTTCTTTTTGATGAGCTTGATGATATTGATTTTTCATTAGCTATTCTTTTCGTTGTACTTATTCTATCATTTATTATTTCTAAATTTTCTTCTATATCTATGTCTCTATAATTATAATCATTATTATCTATTGTTTTTACAATTTGTTCGAATGGACTTTCTATTCGTATTTTGTTAATCTTATTTATTCCTGTTATTTTATGTTTTGTTGTTATACATATAAATTTTTGCAGCTTGCTGTAAATATTTACTTCCAGGAGTTAATTCTATTCCTGCTATTTTCCAATATAATACTAATGATTTATCTATATTTTTATCTGTTACTGCTACTGAATAATTTGCACTTATTATAAATTTAAATTTTTGGTATATTAAATTTTCTTTTATGGCAGTTATTATTATTTTTTCTATAGGTTTTATAATTCTATCATCTGCTAAATATAATTCTATTGGTGTATCTATTCCTTCTCTAAAATATGCTTTTATTAATATCTCTGTACCTCCAAGGTGTACATAGATATTCCTTCTCTAAAACATGCTTTACCTTTTGCATATCTACAGTCTATTACATGTTCCTTTTGGCTTACTACATAATATTCTTTTTTTTTCCTAGTAAATATATTTTTTATTATTGATATTTTAAATATTTTTTCTATACTTAAGTCTAATTCTTTTCCTTTTATTTCATCAAATATGTTACTGTCAAATATTATTTTTTGGTTTGTTCCTTCATCATTTAAATATTCTTCTTTTGTTATTACTTTTATATCTTCTTCAGTCATTTGATTCATCTATTTCACTATCTATTTCATTATCTGTTTCATTTTATGATATTTCATATATACTATCCTCACTTTCTAATTCATAATCTATATAATCTATCTGCATATATTCTGTATTTTCTATTTTTATTTCTGATATTTGTTTATTTTTTGAATTTTTAGGTAATTTACAATTTCTAGCTAAATGTCCTAATTTTCCACAATTATAACAAGTATATTTTTTTTATAGATTTCTTTTTTCTATATGGTCTTTTGTATTTATAATTTTTTACATAATATCTTTTTCTTGGTGTCTTGTATTTATATTTTGATTTTTTATATTTCTTATATTTCTTATGTCTTTTTCTTTTCTTATAATATCTTTCTTCACATCCGAATTGGGGTGCTATTTTATCTTTGGAACATGCTAAATTTCTTATCAATGTTTTTTCCATTTTTAATTCTTCTTTATATTTTTCACATAAGTTTCTATACCATTGTTGTAAAAATTTATTCTTACTCCTAGAGTATCTACTATTTTTGCTTCTTCCCAACTCTTTATTATTTTTGAACTAAATGGTTCGAGTAATTTATTAAAATATAATTTTCTTATTTCTTTACTTTCTTCTATATTATATGCTCCTTTATAATAATATTCTTTAAATGCGCAAATATATTCATCTATATAATACATATTACATATTGCTAATTTTAACATTAAATTCCTATTTGTATCTTTTTCTTCATTTTGTTCTTCTTCTATTGTTGTCATACTAC
>NW_025836078.1:0-1488 GCF_002878395.1 Capsicum annuum
ATTTTGGGGTCAAGAAAACCCTCGGAATTTTGGAAGAACAATTTTATTGGCCTAGAATGCACAACAATATGGCCCGGATTTATGGCCAATGTGTTGAGTGCAAAGGATCCAAGTCACGACTCCAACCCCACTGGTTGTACACCTCATTATCCATGCTTTTATGTCCTTGGCTTGACATATCAATGAACTTTGTGTTGGGATTGCCGAGGACTAGAAGTGGGAAGGATAGTATTTTTGTCGTGGTGGATTGGTTTTCCAAGATGGCTCACTTTATTCCTTGTTCTAAATGTGATTATCCGCCTAGCGTAGCCTCTTTGTTTGTTGATAATGTTGTAAAACTTCATGGTGTTCTGAGGACCATAGTGAGTGATAGGGATTCTAAATTCCTGAGCCACTTTTGGAATTTCATGTGGGGTAGACTCGGTACTAAGTTGTTGTTTTCAACTTCATGCCGCCCACAAACCGATGGCCAAATGAAAGTAGTAAATAGGACCTTAGGGTCTATTTACGGTCCATGGTTAAAGGAAAAATGACTTCTTGGGAGGAGCACTTACCGTTGATTGAGTTTGCTTATAATCATGTTATACACTCGAGTATGGGGATGACACCCTTTGATTGTGTATATGGCATCAACCCCCTCACCCCTTTGGATTTAACCCCTTTGCCAAGTGATCTTGTGATAAGCTTAGATAGAAGCAAACGGGCCGAGGCCATGAAAAAGCTACATGAGAAGGTCAGGTTACAGTTGGAGAAGTAAAACCAAGAAGTTGCAAGGCGAGCCAACAAAGGAAGAAGAAAGCTCATTCTTGAATCGAGAGATTAGGTGTGGTGCACCTACGGAAGGATAGAGTCCCATCTCAAAGGAATGCTAAATTGATGCCACAGGGTGATGGCCCGTTCGAAGTATTAGAAAAGATCAACGACAATGCCTACAAGATTGATCTACCCCTAAAATATCAAGTGCACAACACTTTCAAAATGTGTGATCTCTCTCGGGTTGAAACGGTGGAGGATGGCAATGATCCGAATTTGAGGACAAATTCCCTTCAAGATGGAGAGGATGATACGGGAATTTCTAGCTCGAAACCTTTCACACAAATCCAAGCACATGAGTTACAACGACTCCAAGCCTTGTTCATATTCTTGGCTATGTGTGAGGCCCTTGTGAGCCCATCTAAGGGCCTATATTTAATAAAATGTAAAAAGGCCCACCAAGACACCCCAAACCCACCCCCTTAAATGCCAAGGGTAATTTGGTCTTTGTACCTCCTTTCTAAGTGACTATATAAGCCATATAATAGGGCTACTCTTGCTTTAGTTTATTCCTATTATTGAAGAAACACAAGTCTTGTAATATTTTGAGAACTTCATTCTCTTGTTCTTGAGAGTGAACCCAAAACTAGACAACAAAGTGTAGTAACACTTTTGTTGTTCTTTGGCTAGAAACTTGGGGGTCTTGAGGTTCATGAGTTCCTCTTGATTCAAGTA
>NW_025836079.1:0-2744 GCF_002878395.1 Capsicum annuum
GCTAAGAGACAAAAGTCTCATTTATTATTTCATTCTATTTAATTATTGTTGCTTTTTTTTATTTATTTATTTTACTTGTTTGTTCATTTTATTCATTCATTCGGGCCACGAAACCAAAGTTGTAAATTTAATACAGGTGGAGCGAGATTCGAGCTAAAGACTCGAAAAACATAAAATTAGGATAGGTGCAAATGGGTCGAAAGACCAACCAGATTAGGACAGGGTCAACGGTTTGGGCTTAAAAGCTTAAATTATTACTTTCCCTTTTTTTCTCCTTTTCTTTTCATTTACTTGTTTTCTTGTCTCTTTTCGAAGCTAGTTAAATCCCTAACTAAGTCGCTAAAAAATTGATTTTGCAAAATTTTTTTCCTTAATCAACTTTTTTTCTAGCAAATTGATTTTTCGAAGTTAATCAAAAGAATGTTTTTAAACAGTCCGGATAACCGCAAGTTAGCAGACGTTTTAGGTGCCTAACACCTTCCTAAAACGTTAATAGGAACCGCTTACTCAGAATCTCTTAACTTAAATGATTTTTCTATTTTGAATTGTTTGAAGTAACTCTCTAAAGGTTTCTTAATTCATTTTCAAAATTAAGTGGCGACTCTCTTTCTAAAGTCAAAATTTTCGCAAAACAGTCATCAGAATTAATGACAACTAATACTCTTTTCATTAGTTTAAACATTCTAAATCAGCTAAATTTGATTTTACAGTGATTTGAAGAATCTAGAAATAAATATAAAAATATTAGAATAAAGAAAAATTTAAGCACTATCAAAATTTTAAAAGTTTTAAAGTTTTAAGTACATTATAAGAATGTAAATAATGATTTTGTAAAGATCTAACTTTAAAAACTAGGAAAGATTTTAAATATAGAAAAAAAAGAAAAAAATAATCATACCATAAATGTGGTTCAAATTGATGTGTCTCTCTTAGTATCTGACAGTAAGGGAAAGAGGTACTACTTATACATGGCAAACGCAAAAGTAATGATTCATACCATTGGAACTTCTGGGGCTAAAATATATATATATGCTTGTACTAAAATATATGTTTAGTTTTACATTATTATATTAAAGTATGAAGCATCTTTGAAAAGTGATTTGAACTTTTTACATTTCATTAAAATTTCTGCAATAAATAAAATTATTTAATTTTAAATAATCAAATGTTACACGTGCGAGGTACGTGCGATTAAACTAGTATATTAAAAGTGTGAAGACCCTTAGAAAAGTGATTTGAATTTTTTGCTCTTCATTAAAGGTTTTCGCAATAAACAAAACTGTTTTTTTACTATTTTCATATTTATAATATTTGAATTTTAAAATTAAGAAATCCTAAAGTATATGGTAAGAAATATAATTTGTATATTTTAACCCAAGCAATTTTGGAAGTAAAAATATAATAAATTTTATTTTAATGTTGGTAGGTTTTTTGTCCCCATAATTAATATTAGACCACTCTTTCTATATTTAGAAGACTTTTTAATAGGAATATTTTAAAAAATTTACTTTAACACAACAACCAGAAAAAAGTTTTCTCCAAAATTATTAGTTTGTCTCCTTTTTTATTTTGGATACGTATTTTTTTTTTTCAAAAATATAATTAATGTCTTTTTAGTTTATGAATCGTCTTTATAATAGTTATAATTTTTTAATTTCATCTGTTGGTCCTTTGATTTGCCTTAGTTTCTTCCTTCTGCTCAGACCTTCTCAATTGATTTTTTTTCTTTTTCCTATGCTGCAGGTTGTTTATTTATTGGTGGTGTTTCAAATGTTAAAAAGAGCACGTTATTGTTACAGGTATGATGCTGTGTGCAAGCATTTTTTTTTAGTTTTGTCATATTATTTGGAGTTTCTAGTTGTGTAGTGCCATTATTCAGTGGTTTCGAGTGTTAAAATGATATTTTGAACGATATATAACTCACATCATCTTGTAATAGACCAAAAACTTCGTGCCATATTATATGGGTGTATATGCTTATTTTAAAAGGTTAGATTTTATCTTAACTTTGTTCGCTATAATTAGGTGTTGTCTTTTCACTTATGTATTTTGCTAATTTAAAAAAATAAATAAATATATATATATATATATATATATATATATATATATATAATTATTTAAAAAATTTATTTAATTTACGTAAGAAATCATAATATTTAACATTTTTACATTAATTAAAATTTTACCTTATAAAATAATTATTTTTCCTTAATAGTTTTGAAATTCAAATCGATTAGAAGTCTATTATGGACGAACAATAATAAAACGTTCAAAAGGATGAGTGTTGCTTACGCCGTGTAATCTCTTTATATTTGAAGTTTATGTTTTCTAATGGAATAAATCAAATTATTTTTGGTATTGAATTTTATGGAAATTTCATAGTAAAATTTTCATAGATTTTATAAAACCTACAGCTATATCCTACAAAATAGGTATCAGCTTTTGGGATATTTAATCCAGGTAAGAAATGATAATATTTGGCACTTCTAAATCAATTAAAAATTTTACAAGAAACACGTGTTTTTCTATTTCTACTTTTTATATATTTTGATTTTGATTTAAGTCTCCTTACATTCATTATCATCATCTTTTGATTCAAGACTTTTTGCATTCATTATCATTACTCTTTTTGTCTCTATTTATAACTTTTAATTAATAACTTTAAAGATTATATAACAAATGATCACAATGAATTCCCCCTTTTAATTATTTTCTCATGTTTCTTTTTCAGTTAAGGTTTTGAT
>NW_025836080.1:0-3693 GCF_002878395.1 Capsicum annuum
TAGAATTCTTTAATATAAGGTGAAGCCTATGAATCATCATCTAAGATAGAGTGACTAAGATTTATGCCTGCAACTACAAATTTTAAAGCTTAGACATATCCCTTGAATACTCTCTCAACTATACTCTCCACCTTAGTACGACACTTCACTTAGGACTACTGAAAAAAATATTCGCATAGGCACTGCGCATGAATGCATGAGCATACTAACTTATTTGATTAACTGAATGACTGATATTTGAATACAGGGTCTGCAAGACTAAAATGTACTTAGTCTGAATAAATGGACTAAAACTGTAGAGTATCATGTATACGAGGTAAGGACTGAGTGGGTAATATGAGATAACTGAGCATGAATTAATGAAAGCTGTATTATTTAAGAATGCAAGACCAAGCGTATGGCATAGTTCTAAAATATTTGTAAGTTAAGGTACTAAATACTAATAATTGTGTAACTGATAACTGTACGCCATAGTCGAGCAAACCTGAAATTGAACTGAGTTTCTGATCTTATTACTAGACTGACACTATAACTAAGACTGTAACTGAGAGAACGTTCAGATGGTAACTGGGACTGAACACACTGTAAGGCATGACTACAGAAGTTATGAGTTGTATGACCTGAGTTTAGAGTTTTCGTGTTCATGGAACATGATTCGTACTACTGAGTGAACTGGAAATACTTATACTAAGAACTGGAAACACACACAATTCTATGGGAAGTGCATGAATATAAGCTTTGTTCATGGAGCTGAGACGTAAAACATGCGTAGGCATCATGATGACTGAAGTACAAAACTTTGCACTGAGGTAAAGATGAGTTGGGCATCATTCCCACACATTACTTTTCTACACATACTAAAATTACTACTGAAATTTGAAAGCCTAAGTTCCTGAGATAGCATAACCAGACAGTTCTTGTATACCCGCCAGACTATGATAGACTGACCCACTGGGGTAGAGTTTGGGAAAAGGTTTTGTTAATATTTGTCCTGACTTTAAAGTTAATTGCTATGCAAAGAGTTACAAAAGACAGAGAAGCCCCTGGATCTGATGAGACATATATATGTAAATGAGAGGTCTATAACGTACCCGTGACTGCATCAGGGGAGCTTTCCCGATCTGCCTGGACTATAGTGTATAAATCTTATTTGGGCACTGCCCACTGGAGGCACTGAAAGTGGAACCCTACTGATTCGGGTGATCGAACTAAGCTGAAGGATGACTGTGCTGACTTTGTAGACCAGCCTTAGGACTGTCTCAAACTCTGTGACCTGACTCGCCACATCCAAAACACACATCACTACTGGCTCTACACATATCCTTATGATTCTTACCACATTTTTCGCAAAGTGGATTAGACTAAGAGTTTTACTAGAGCTCATGTTCACTCGCATGACAATACTGAAAAAAGGGAAACTTTTCCTAAAACATCTCACAGACTCCTACCCATAAGTGTGGCCCGCAATATACCCATGTGTAAGACTCTACTAGATATGGATTTTAGACTTCCTAGGACTCTGTTGAACCTTAGGCTCTGATACCAAGTTTGTAACACCCCGATTCTGTACCCTAGACGCTACACGGTGCTCATAATCCTGAAGGACCATAAACTAACCCATAACTGGTACCTGCTGCAAAAACTGAATAATAATATAGTATATATATATATGGAAAGTAGGCGGAAAACTAGCCATAAGGTTCAATACTGTAAATAATAATGGATATGGTATCACAATACCAAAACTGAACATCAATACTGAAAACTAAACAACTGTCTGAAAATACCCTAGCCTGGAAAGCCTTTAAACTATCTAAACAGTGGAGTTGATGGGACAAGTCCCCATATAACTCTGACTACTAAAAATAATGCCGAAATACTGAAAATAACTATATCCTCGAACTATGACAACTCACCACTATGCTGACTGCTGAAAATCTGAACTACTAAGGGTACTTTGGAGCCCATGTGTCTGAACCTATGATATAAGACATCATGGTGCAAAATAAAAGTGCCCGTCAGTACTTTGAATGTACTGGTATGCTCAGTGAGGCAGGCTAAAATGCATGGGTTCATATGCATGAAAATAATAACTGAATAACATGAGTATGACTGAATAAGAATACATACATGAATACATATACTGTAACTGAGATCATGATAATAATGAATAATGAATCTGAATACTGATCTACTAATGTTTGAGTTTACTAATGTTGTATTTCTGATAAATTAATGACTGTATCTGAAAGTCCTGAGTTTGTGGAACTATACTGAGTTTCGTGCTGAGTTGAGTGACTATACTTGATAGTCCTGAATTTTTAGAACTGAACTGAGTTCTATTTTGAGAATGAGACTGAAACTGATACTGTGGGAGGTAATCATGTAACCGACATGCCCCTCTCTGAACTGATTGAAGTCCAATCTATAACCCTATTTGGAAGGGTGTCAATACCGTGCCACGAGTAGAGATAAGCAGTGAGTTAACCCTCTCTGATAGAAAGCTCTTCCGTCAACCCTTGCTAGTAGGAAAACTCAAATGAGATGTATCAACCCTCATAGTATCTACTAGGAAGATATCTCAACCTACGCTGGCTACGTAGTTCTGTAACACAGGGATTGCTACAAAGGGTCAAACCCTCTGTTGACAGGAATGCCCCCATCCCTGGGTTCGCTCAGTGTTGAATCCTACTCCTAATTGAACGGACACTGAACTAATTTCTAGTCTGTACTAGACTGGACTGAATTGTTACTGATATTACTGGTTGACTAAACTGAACTGAGTTCACTGAGTTTCGTGGACTGACAGAATACTACTGAATTCTGTTAACTGACTGAGCCTACTAAGGTTTGATCTGAATACTGTAACTGAATTACGAACACTACTGAGATTTCTTGGGTTTCTATAACTAGTTGAGTTCTACTGATCGAGTCACTACTGAGATTACTTCGTAACTGACACTGACTATAAGTAAAAAGCTAAATTTTTAGGTATTAAATACCCCCAGGACTCAATAGTATGAAAATAAAGCATCACATGATCTTGCTTACATAAGAATGCACATTGAATTCATAATCTATCTATAGAGACATATTATCAAACTCTTGCATGGTATAACTTGCAAATAAGCTAGCGTGACATGATTTATTTCCCTCATTAGTTCACATGAACAATTCATCAAGCACTTGGTGAGCATACATATGCACATAACACTAAACAAAAGTAGACATCATAATTCAAATCCACATTGATAATTTCAAGGGTTTTACATGGATCCTTATGATATTACATACATATCAATTAACCTCACATGAAATGTATCAAAAAACAAGGATTAGAATCCCAATTAATCATTATAAACATGAACATAATCAAACCCAACATAAAATTCATGAAATCCATAAACTTGAAGTTCAAAAATAGTTTCTTGGACTCCAAGGGTGGAAGGGACCCTTGGATGAACACTTCACATACCTTAGTTGATGAATTTCTGAAAGTTAATGGTGAGTTCTTGAGTTCTTGATTTGAAATTGAATACCTATGGTTCTTGTTCTTGAGAAATTTGTGAAAGAATGAATATAATTTCTCTCCAAACGGTTTAATTTCATGTTTTGGGGGATGAAGGGCATGGGAAAAAGACCTAATTAACCTTGAGGATGCGCCTTTTTAATACCTATAAACTGTGTTATCGA
>NW_025836082.1:0-1348 GCF_002878395.1 Capsicum annuum
TCTCTCTCTCTCTCTCTCTCTCTCTCTCTCTCTCTCTGTTATTGTTATTGATCATTAGCCTTATTGGTATTTATCAAACTTTTCATTATGAATATGTAGAAATAAGAATTGTCAATAGTTTGCTAAATATTAATTCAAAATTTTCTTCATAAATTTCAGACTTTAAATATAAAGGTTTCGACATAATAAGAATCACACATATTGATGAAATATTATCAATATTTCAGAATGAGGGTTTAGCAAAAGAATATACATATGAGAAGGTTGAACAATGTAATCACAATGTAACATAGGTTTGAAATAAGAAAATCATTTGTTCAAAATGATTTGAATTATTCGTAGTGATTCTTCTTTCTCGAGAAAATTAAGTTTGTTAATTTTTTAATCTCTTTATACAAATATAAATTTATACTATGAATAATACAATTTGTTGATTATATATTATTTTGAGGTCTTGCATAATTATGATATAAAAATGATTGATTTTTTTATTTTATTAATCGTTATTCAATATCATAATTTGATATAGTAAAAGATCCGCATATTGAAGGACTATTTTCATTAATTAATAATGAGATTTCAAGAAGAAAAAATCTATGAGAAGGTCACTATATATTCAAACAATATAGGTTTGAAACAAGAAAATTATTTGTTAAAAATGATTTTAGTTATTCATAGTGTTTTTCTTTCTTGAGAAAAATAAATTTGTTACCTTAGTGATTTCTTTATCCAAATGCAAATTTTTGTAATATAGTCTCACCAAATAATGAATCTATTAATAAAATTAAAAAAAACATATCAATTTTTTTGACGCGAATGAAAAATAAAAATTTCAAGATCTTGCTTGATATTATTATGATTTATCGTTTAAAATTTTAAAATTTTTAAAGATAAATTTTATCTCTTTTTTATATTTAGTATTTTATGATCCTATTTTGACTTAAATGTGAATGTTATAAATGGTATAACTAGAAAAAAATATTTTTTCTTTATACTTGGTCTCCTTTCAATATTCTTATATAGGTTAATATTTTTAACAAATTCAAATTGATTTTATCTACTTTTTTTTTTTTCCATTTTGAAGTAATTTATTATGAATTATTTGTTATGAACTATTCAAGAAACTATAATTAATTGGAGATTTTGAATTACATTTCATTAACTTATGTTGACTTATTTATTGGTCAATGAAATATTTTTTTATGCTTTACTATTTGATAAATTTATAAATCTAAATTATTTTTTTAATCTATCTTTGTTTAATGATTATTTTTACTTAAATATTACTCGCACATCGTGCAGGTACTAATACTAGTTAGTTTTAAAATTACGATAAGCCCGGCCGAAC
>NW_025836083.1:0-1375 GCF_002878395.1 Capsicum annuum
ACATATATATTGAATGGTGCATATATTTGTGTATATATCTTCTATTGGCGTGTATATTTAACGTATACATGTGTATATGTTTTATAAATTAGTATATAACTCTATATATTGTAGTATACATGTGTATATATCTTCTATAGACGTATATATTTAATGTATACATGTGTATATATTATATAAATTAGTATATAACTATATATATTGTAGTATATACATATATTGTAGTATATGTTTTACTTAAACTAGTACATATATATTGAATGGTGCATATATTTGTGTATATATCTTCCATAGACGTGTATATTTAATGTATACATTGTGTATGTTTTATAAATTAGTATATAACTATATATATTGTAGTATATATGTGTGTAAATCTTCTATAGACAAATATATTTATTGTATACATGTGTATATGTTATATAAATTAGTATATAACTATATATATATTGTATTATATACATATATTGTAGTATATGTTTTACTTAAACTAGTACATATATATTGAATGGTGCGTATATTTGTGTATATATCTTCTATAGATGTGTATATTTAATGTATACATGTGTATATGTTTTATTAATTAGTATATAACTCTATAATATATATATATACTTATATATATTTTAGTACATATATTTTGAAGTATATGTTTTATTTAAAGTAGTACGTCTAGCCGTACATATTGAATGGTGCGTATATATGTGTAATTGTGTATATGTGTATATATTTTTTAAATTCTAATGTAGTATATACTATATATATAGTACATATATTGCTTAACGTATTTAAAAAGTATATAGGTGGGTATATATTGTGTATATTGAAATTTTTTTTTTTAAGTTTTGATCGGGTTTGACCGGATTTTTAACCGGGTTTGACCGGGTTGGGTTAAGTGGGCTGGGTTAGGGTGGTTTTTGAAATTTTTTCTGTTGAGCCCGAACCGGACCGGCCCACTTAACCCCAACCCAGACCCAGACCCAGCCCACAACCTGGTTAATTTTATAGGGTCGGTTCCGGGTTGGCCCGGGGCCTGACCCACTTGACAGATACTTAGTTACAATATCTATAATGATCCAATGAAATGTGCCATGATGAAATGTCGAAGAGTCTAGATAATAAGTAACATACACGATTGTGAATGTCACATGGATGGATATCAATGTCAAAGGGTTTTACTATGTGGGTTGCAACCATTATACGTGTTGTCAATCTTATAGTCATCACTAGTCGAGTCATATCTCAGTCTGTAAGTGCTATCGAATGATAAAGAAAAACAATAGAACGACAATGTACCAACCTTATCGCATAGAATATGATATTTATTGGAATTTTGGTTATTCTTGGCATGATTCCAATGCTTCATCTTAAATTA
>NW_025836084.1:0-2638 GCF_002878395.1 Capsicum annuum
TTTTATAAAAAAAATTATTGGGTTATTGATTTGGTTTCGAGTTTTTTCATTAGGTTATTGTGTAAACCGATAACCCAATAAGATATTAGAAGCCAACAATAACCAAGAGATATTAGAAGTATAACTACAAATATATTGCTTTAATCAGCAAAGAAATATAACTATATCCGTCAAAATACACAACTTATCAAGCTAATGCATCATTACATACGCCAATATCAATTTTCAATTCAATGACACAAAACGTAAATGAACATCATTAAATTACATATCAAAACTAATGCACATAATTAGCTTTAACATCCTTTTTGCCTTTCAATTTTTTTTGTTGTTTGTTGATCTTCTTCAACAAATTCAAGATCACATTATTGGCTTGACGTGGAATTCTGGATCATACCAATCAAAAAAGTTGTAGCTAGTTCGAGATAGAGACTGCAATTCATAGAAAAGAAAGTTATAAAATTTACTTGTTACAAAACATAAAAAAAAAAAAAAGAATATGAAAATACATGCACCATAATGCATACAACTGAGGAATCTAGGTCCAGAATTATCATCCGACCATGAAATTCTCACAATTGGAGGAGAGACCCACAATGCATCAACAAGTCTCCTATTATAATTCATGGAGTTAGAAATAAGTAGATAAAACAGAAGCGACAGAATGGATTTTGTTTTTAGAGAAGTGATGGAGGAAGAAGGATAATTGAAGTTTTTGAAAAAAATAAAGAAAATGGGGTTTTTTTCATTTTTTTTACTGTTGGAACTGTTGATTTAGCAAAAAAAAACTTTATCACGTGCGTGATGGAGTTTGAAATCAAACATTTTACCACGTCAGCAAGAAAAGTCACGTGATGTAGTAAAACAACAAGTTTGGGGGAGGAGAATACTTAGGACAAGTCAAAGTCCAGGTGTATCATGAATAAAACGTGACAAGTTCAGGAGGGTAATTGATACTTCTGTCTAAATAATAAAGAGTGGCTTTTTTAACCGAAGTACACTATCATGGGTCAACATTTAAAATTGATTGTACATGACTACTGTAGACGCCTAATTTTGTCCCTCCCGAACACCCAAGTTATCCATTTTTACCCTCGTCTTACCATGTGTACTACCCCATATAATAACCTCCGCACAAAAGGACAAAACAACCAACTCTAAGAAAATTGATAACAAATTTTATCCATTCTAACAACCCATACCCTACCCCACCTTACCACCCCACTACCCTACCCTACCCCCCACCCTTTTTAAACGTTTTTTTTAACCATATTATTATCATCATCATCTATATATATCATCAGCAACCAAAAGAAAAGATAGGGGAGCACATCTCAAAAATTGGATTTTCCTTTCTTCTCCAAAATTATCTATGTCATATACACCATACGACACGAATCTGGGAAGAGGGGACCATTTTTTTCTTGGTTTTTATTTCTTTGATCATATATAGAAACAAAGAGACCGGAGCTCTGGTTACCGACCACGACACATTCTCACAGTATCACAATAATTCACACATACGCACACACAGAGAGAGATTGGGGGGCAGGAGAGTTTAATCGAAAAATAGTAAAGGCGGACGTGAGGGAGTTCGAGAGAGAAGGAATTGATCGGAGATCGAGTTTTTCGGCTATTCTTCACTGAAAACCACTTCACCCATTCCGAGTTCACTCCAAAACTCATCGAAAAACTCAATTAAACCTATCTCCGTCGCCCGAAACTAGAACCAACTACCTGAATCGATCTGAAATCAGCCTGTTCGGGTTGATTCCGGCCCGTTTAGGTTGAATCCAGCGACCAAACTAGCTGATTCCGATGAGGTTAGTTCAGGTTCGATGAGATTTTTGAACTGTTATCTCGGACTTTCGCATTTTTCAGTGAAGAGAGGTCTGCTCCGGTGACTCGAGCTCGCCGGAGCTCCGGTGATTCATAGGGGTAGTTTCTACCTTCACTGTTGTCAAAACCATCGAAAAAACATCGCTGATAGCGACCCACAATCCAATCGCTCGGAAATCCATCGAAAACAGTAGATCGAGAGCATATAAACGACCAAACTTCCTCTGTTTTCCTTCGATTCCGGATGAAATCCGGCCGGTGACTGGCTGCTCTGGTCATTGTCGTCACCGGCGACTCACCGGAGTTTGAATCGTGCTGGTGCTCAGTTTTCTACTAGATTTTATCAACTTTTGGGATCATCCATTGCGGGGTTTATTATCGATATCAGGTTCATCGGGAATTTCCAAGACAAGTCGAGTCAATATTCGGTTTGGGTGTTATATTGCTATTTTTTTTAGTTGGAAATCTGATCGGAGGTCGTTTTTCCATACCGAGTTGGATCTGTTCGTCAGTCGAGGTGTTCAAATCGAGAGTTTTGGATCCGATTTTGGCTTTTGATTATATATTTTGGCATGATAAAAGCTTCAATCGAGGTTCAACTCTACACTTTCTCTTATTTATTTTATTATTTGAGATGTTTCGTATTTCGATTTGGATGTTTGTGTGTTGTTTGATACTGGTTGGTGATGAACGTATGTTGTCTTGTTTGGTGATTGTCTATTATTTTGATGTGGACTCGTTTGTTTAATTTTGTTGAAAAGTGATTGAGGGTCGTTGAAGTAGAAATGGTGAATTGTGA
>NW_025836085.1:0-1517 GCF_002878395.1 Capsicum annuum
GAGCTACAACATACTATTACAAAAAATATTATTTTATTTAAAATTTTGAAATTGGAGTTGAAGTTAGAATTTTGTTCTGTTATACTTTTGCAAATAGTATTTGGTTGTTTGAATGTATTTTTCCTAAAAAATGTGAATATGATTTAAACATGAAATATCATTTTAATGAGGTCATTTTCATAAAAATAAAAAAAATTAAGGTAAACTTTGAATATATATATATATACTCACTGGTTTAGGGTATGTGTGTTGCATGTGAAGTTTAGGGTATATATATATATATATATATATATATATATATATATATATATATATATATATATATATATACACACACACATATATACACTCACTAATTTAGGGTATGTGTATTGCATGTGAAGTTTAATTGATTTTAAAATTAAAATATGATTCATAAAAAGAAATTAACCTTTACTCAAATTCGTGATCTCCATAATAAATAATAACTATTTATTATTCTTGACAATTGCATAATAAATAACAAATATTTTCAATCAAACATGTGTTTTTCATGAAAATTTATGTCTCCTTAAGTGATTTGGTTTTATTTTAATCTTATGGAGACAAAAAGACTATAAAAAATCTATCAATATTTTTCTTCTCTAAACATATATTGTAGGACCATATATTTTAGGACTCTTTTTCAAGATAATAAATAATTAAATAATAATTTACGAAAATACTAAAAAGGTAATATTGTCTAAAGCAAGAGCCAGAGACTTTTAATGAAGGGCAAAAAATTCAAACAACTTTTTTAAGGCTGTTCACACTTTTAATATAGTATCTATCTATCTATCTATCTATCTATCTCTATATAAATATATTCTCAAATTGTACCTTAATTATTTTTATTTTTATGAAAATGACTTTGATGTCGAAGCTCGAGTTTGCTGCACCACACAAGGTGTGAACTTCCCCTTTTCGCTTCACTTTTCTTCAACTCATTTTTTTAAAAATTTGCGGATTATGCCATGCTGCTGTTGGATTTGTTGTTGTTTGTCCTGTTTCGACTTCACAAATAGGATAATTCTGATTACCTTGAGTCTAAAATCAGTTTTCGCAAATATATGGCTAATAAATACGAAAATGATTGGACTGTTTTGTGTTCGAACTCATATTAACGTTGTTGTTTCGTGTTGAGTTTAAACTTGATTTCGCCTTAAATTCCCATTTTGTGGGCTCTTTTTCGGATAAACTATGCACAATATGTGAAGATTCTCTTTGTTTGGCCTTCTTGCTCCCTCTTTCGGCCGTTTTTTTCCGTGAGTATGTGGTGGTGTTTTTGGTTAAAGTCTGTTATCCATTGTTAGCCGTTGGGTTGGTTTTAGGCTTCCTTTTGTTTCCAAAATGTTGTTGTCCCATGTTTAAAGCATTGGGGTGTGCAAAATAACGTCCCCTTTGATTTCGTTCATCATCACTCTCTACTATCATCTCGTTTTGTTTCTAAAAAAAATGTTTTCTTTTCCTTGCTTCAATCTCAGTCAAGTCCATGTCGT
>NW_025836086.1:0-1479 GCF_002878395.1 Capsicum annuum
TTTCAACTATCTATCTGACATGTTTAAGATTATAAAATTAAAAGACCATTTGATATATTTGACATAACTTTAATTTATGACTACAAAATTTAAATTTTTATTTTATTTTTTTTAAATTTTATGTCAAGTCAAAAAAATCATTCTTTTCAAAACTGTGGAAGTAATATTCAAGAAAGTCTTTCTTAACTTTAAAGTAATATATATTTGGCATTATTGGGGATCTAATCCCACTCCTCCCCTAATTTTTGTCACTCTTGTGTTAGTGTTGGCCCATCAGATCAGTGCTTTCGTAACCTAGCACCTTAACCTTCCTAATTTTTCACCGACGTATCATATTGTTAACACTTCAGGTTGGTTGGGAACAAGTTACTTCAAAATTGATTAGTAACAAAATTGATTATATATTTTAAAATTAGTTATTTTAAAATTATTATTTTACTCTCAATATGAGATAATAATAACATTACAATTTCAAGATAAGTTATCTCGATAGTTTATCCTATTAAAAGTGTGATAACTTATTCTAAAAAATTAGGGGTGTCAAGTGGGTCGGGTCGGGTCAACTCGAAATCGACCCGTGAATGTTAGCCAGGTTGTGGGCCAGTCCGGATTCGAGCCTGATTAAACGGGTCGGGTCGGTTCCGAGACCAACAATAATTTTTTTTAAATCAACCCTAAACGGCTGAATCGGCCCACTTAATCCAACCCGGTCCAACCCACCTAAACTCGGTCAAAACCGATTAAAAATCCGATCAAAACCGGCGAAAAAAAAATCTCCAATATACACTATATATACCCACGTATATACATTTTAAATATGTTAAGCAATACATATACTATATATATAGTATATATTACATTAGAATTTAAAAAATATATACACATATACACAATTACACATGTAATCTTGTATACGACTATACGTTAGTTAAATATATATATTACTCTAAATAAAACATATACTACAAGATATATAGTACAATATAATGATATATATATATATAATAATTTATAAAACATATACACATGTATACGTTAAATATATATGTCTATAGAAGATATATACACATATATACGTATCATGCAATATATACGTACAACTTTAAATAAAACATACTACAATATATATATACTACAATATATACGCACACTATCTATATAGTTATGTACTAATTTATAAAACATATACACATGTATACGTTAAATATATACGTCTATAGAAGATATATACACATATATACGTACCATTCAATAGATACGTACTACTTTAAATAAAACATACTACAATATATATATATATACTACAATATATACACACTATATATATATAGTTATACACTAATTTATAAAATATATATACATGTATATGTTAAATATATACGTCTATAGAAGATATATAAACATAAATACGTACTACTTTAAATAAAATATACTACAATATATATATACTACAATATATACACACTATATATATATAGT
>NW_025836087.1:0-1166 GCF_002878395.1 Capsicum annuum
CTTTAACCTATGACCGAAGAAAAATGAGTTCGTCACTCTTTTTCACATACACCGGGAGAAAGGGTTACGATAGCAAGCCCCTCCCCGGCCGGAGAGCCTCCAGGACAAGGAGGCGGCGATCAACCATCCACTCTCGAGATTCATATTGATCAATAGATCTTCGCGCCCTGCCAGTTCGCTAAGTAGACTCACTCTACCGAGGGGCAACAAAGGCTGGAACTCTTCCTGGCAAAAACAAGGGACCTACTTCTCATCCTAGGAGTTAGCAGGTATGAAAGAGTCCCCTCTCTGTCTGTCTCTCTGAGTTTCTACTACTAAGTAGAACTTCTGCTATTCAATCATAGAATCTATTCCGATCAAGCTGAAAAAAGTCAGCCCTATATATGTTTGTTATTAGTAGAGCGCTAAGGCCCTATCTATAGTAAGGGGCCCTTTCTTGCTCGTTAGCGCTCTTTTTTGATTGCAGCTAGGGCGCCCCTTTTCTTTCTCAAAGTCAACTTTCTCCCTTCTTAGTCAAGCTTTGAAGTCCCTACTTTATTTAGATTTATGGGATATTTGAAGAAGCGCAGGTTTGGAACCCTATACCTATACAAGGGGCTGGTCTCGATCTCGCTCGGTGGTACCCCTCTCGATGATTGTTGACTCAATATTGATTTCGTGCTTGAGTTGGAGGGCTCTCCCTCCATCCATCGAGTCAAGTAATTCGCTATCGGAAATTTCTCCGCCGCCTATCTCATGCCATGCTTCTTCTTTCTCCGAATCGGTTCCTAGTGTCAGTCAATCAAGATTTGCCATCAAGAGAGGGAAGAGCCTTGACTTTATGTTAGGCTGGTCTCATCATTCACGTAATTCCCCCGTCCATCGATTGATCACGCGAGTACGCATCCAGTCAGCGCATAGTGAATGAAAAAAACATTCATCCTGGATTCTCTTCCTCAAGAAAAATGTCTATCAATTGATCCCTACGGTCAAAGTCTCCACTTTTCACTCCCCTCTACTAAGAGATGCACCATGTTGATAGGAATCGGCAAAGACCTTCTTGTACACGTCCTCGAGGGCAGCATTCATGGCAATCATCACTACTTTCTCCCGAGGGCATGGTATGGCTTTGTTCTTGGCCTTGTTTAATAGATGTCGAGTGTCGCTTTTCCCCATCCAAGAATCTC
>NW_025836088.1:0-1678 GCF_002878395.1 Capsicum annuum
ACCCTAATACTATGCCATTTGATTGAAACAAGTTCCGTGCTGCTCACCACTCCTCGAGGCCAAGGACAGGGTCGAACCATCATTCCAGGATTTGCAGTCCGATACATTTCCATTATGTTACCTAGCCAAACCCGCCACCTCATGTGCCAAAGTCAAACGGTTGTTCTTCCTTCTCCGCTCCTTCTTTTTCGAAATATGCGGTGGCGGGTTACCAGAGAAGGGGGGACAACTCCTTTCTCCTTTGCCTTGCTCAATCTTCCTTTTCTGATTGAAAGTAGCAAGCCACTCTACTATTGGTACAGAGGCCAAATAGAAGGTTGCTCATCCATCCCAGCGGATCCATTGTTTATGCGGCAGTGCAATGCAGCTGAAAAAGGGAAGCCTCTTTTTATTAGTAAGGTATAGGTTGGTTGGGGAAAACTCCAAAACTAGGGTTCCAAAAATCTTACCTTATATTATAGAAAAGTTTGAGAAAGGGGCACCCCTACTATACCCCTAAACTACAAGCTAGCGCGTAACGGCTGAAAAGCCGTTGTTGCTTGCTGCTTGCAGGCTCGAAAATCTCTTTTTCGCCTCTCCTCCCTGTCTCAATTTTTATTGATTAGCTTCTTCCTTAGCGCAAGCTACGGTCTAACGACCCCTTTGTTGTGTTGCATTTTGTGATCTTCTGCTTCAGTCTGCGTTTTTTGGATAGCCGGGACCCGATGTCGATTTTCGATTTAAATGTCAGCTCCAGGTTTGGAGCGGCCCATCTGATTAGTTCAGCTATCACTGTTGGAAACCCCAGCGGTTGTTCGGCTGCGTACTCCCCGTCTGCCTATCTCACACTCCCAAAGAAAATTTGGATTTCTTCTTTCATTTTCCTTTCCTGCATCTTTCTTTCTATCCATAGGTCGGCTTCGCGCAGATAGATCTTTGCCGGGGGAGATTGGTGCCCCTTAAGGTATGCCCTTCCGGTGGGTTGTTCCTTTATCTGTCTTTTCCATCCAGTGCCCGCACTGCATCAGAAAATCTTCGTCTTCAATCTCTCTTCGCAACGCATTTGTTGGGCTAAGACTTTCTTTCGACATCTTTCTTTTATTGTTGTCATTGATCTCATATCTAGTTGCAGGGGGGTCTGCGTTCACTATTAAGCCTACGCCCATCCATTCCTTTCAAGCTTGATCCTTCCCTTAGACTCGTTACCTTGTTCGACTGAACTCGTTGGTTCCGCGTTGGTCGTAACCCAGTTCGAGAACCTTCTCTCATAGATTCTCTTCACCAAGTCATCGCCAGCAATCAGCTCTTATCCCTTGGTGTCAAAGGGCGAGTTCCTTTCTTGTCTTGCCCAAAAACTTTCTTTATTCTCATTGGAGAAAGACTCTCCCGCGGCAAGGTTTTACACATAGGGCCAGCTGCTTTCTTTATCTCGCTTGCCCTTAGTCCTTCTAGCGCCTTTCGGTTGGGGTCCGCCCTGGGGGTTAGGTTAGACCTCTTGGGTTTTTTTTCGTCTATCGAAGGCAGTCAACGTGTCAGCCATTCTTCCCCCATTAGACTTGTCAATCCTTTGCTCTTTTTCTTTCTCTCTTCCAGTTCTCCCCCTCTACTTTATTTGACAGGGGCGGAGAATACCACTCTATCAATAACAAGAAAAAAGTAGCAATTCCGTTTCAAATGGTTTGAGCTTGGAAGCAACCTG
>NW_025836089.1:0-1125 GCF_002878395.1 Capsicum annuum
AGCATTACGAAATTGGGGGAACACATGAATTTCGTAATGCTAGAAGTACTCTTCCTTGTGCAGTCAATATTTCAGGCATCAATTTTAAGTTGGAGATTGATCTACTTGTAAAGTTTGCTTACACTTGTGTTGATAACATTATCGAAGAGTACTCCTTGCATACTAGGTGGTATGGGAAGTACAACTCATTATCATGGGTCTTGAGAAAATCTTGGAGAGCAAACATGATTTAATCAAACAAATTTTGGAGTACGCTTGTACAACACAGAACCTTGCACTTCCTTTGCAAGATGATGATACAGCTTATGTGAGCCTGATAATTGTTGAGAAACTTTATGTATCTCCTCAAGAATTTGAACTTACCAAATCCAGAATTGTTAAAAACCAATATGATGAGATTGGAGAAATAGTTTGGAGAGTTACTTATAAAGTAATCAAGGGATTGGGACAATCACACAAACCATCTTTGTATGAAAAATTATGATGGATTGAAGCCCGTGAAGGGGATATTAAAGATGCTGTGAGGAACACAATAAATTGTTGGTGCATGCATTATGATTAGTATTATGAAAGGGAACTAGTACAGACTTTAACTGAGCAAGCTAGGAGAGAATTCATGTCGCTGCCTGTAGTAAGATCAATAATGCAGTCTTTGCAAAGAGTTCATCTTCCAGAAAATGAATGGACAGACGAGTGTATGATATGCAAGGAGAGTTACTCACCTGGATAAGAACCATATAGCTTGCCTTGCAGCCACAGTTTCCATTATGGCTGCATTGAAACTTGGCCTCTTAAAAACCCAAATTGTCCCATGTGTCATTACAAGTTGCCACCAACGGAGTCCAAATAGATGTGATCTCTTTCTAGTAATTAAAATGTATTTTAAGATAGGTTAATACTGTCAAAAATTTATCTTTTCTCATATGGCAAAACAATTCTAGTTATTGAATTTATTAATAGAATCGTGGCACATTCCAACACTTTCTCTTTTCCAATGGAAAAACTTGTCATATTTAGCATCATGATACTTGTATTCACAATGCAAGATTGAAAGGTCCAACACTTCTTATGCCAGGGTAATTTTTGATCACACTAACAAAATTATTGCTTTAATTCAAACGCCAC
>NW_025836090.1:0-2307 GCF_002878395.1 Capsicum annuum
CTAAGTCATACAAGTAAAGAGATCTATTCATTGATAAGAAAAAAAAATGTGAACGGGGATTGGATTGATGAGAAAATAGAATCCTGGGTCGCGAACAGTGATTCGATTCATGATAAAGAGAATTCTTGGTTCAGTTCTCCACCTTAACGACAGAAAATAGGATTGATCAAATTCTATTGAGTCTAACTCATAGTGATCATTTATCAAAGAATGACTTTGGTTATCAAATGATTGAACAACCGGGAGCAATTTACTTACGATACTTAGTTGACATTCATAAAAAGCATCTAATGAATTATGAGTTCAATCCATTATGTTTAAGCAGAAAGACGGATATTCCTTGCTCATTATCAGACAATCACTTATTCACAAACTTCGTGTGGGGAAAATAGTTTTCATTTCCCATATCATGGAAAACCCTTTTCGCTCCGCTTAGCCTTATCCCCCCTCTAGGGGTATTTTAGTGATAGGTTCTATAGGAACTGGACGATCCTATTTGGTCAAATACCTAGTGACAAACTCCTATGTTCCTTTCATTACGGTATTTCTGAACAAGTTCCTGTATAACAAGCCTAAAGGTTTTCTTCTTGATGAGATCGATGATAGTGACGATATTGATGATAGTGACAAGCTTGATGCTAGTGACGATATCGATTGTGACCTTGATACGGAGGTGGAAGATGAATGGGCTAACTGTGGATATGATGCCGGAAATAGACCAATTTTATATCACCCTTCAATTTGAATTAGCAAAAGCAATGTCTCCTTGCATAATATGGATTCCAAACATTCATGATCTAGATGTGAATGAGTCGAATGACTTATCCCTCGGTCTATTAGTGAACCATCTCTCCAGGGATTGTGAAAGATGTTCTACTAGAAATATTCTTGTTATTGCTTCGACTCATATTCCCCAAAAAGTGGATCCCGCTCTAATAGCTCCAAATAAATTAAATACGTGCATTAAGCTACGAAGGCTTCTTATTCCACAACAACGAAAGCACTCTTTCACTCTTTTCATATACTAGGGGATTTTACTTGGAAAAGAAAATGTTCCATACTAACGGATTCGGGTCCATAACCATGGGTTCCAATGCATGAGATCTTGTAGAACTTACCAATGAGGTCCTATCAATTAGTATTACACAGAAGAAATCAATTATAGACACTAATACACTTAGATCCGCTCTTCATAGACAAACTTGGGATTTGCAATCCCAGGTAAGATCGGTTCAGGATCATGGGATCCTTTTCTATCAGATAGGAAGGGCTGTAGCACAAAATGTACTTCTAAATAATTTCCCCATAGATCCTATATCTATCTATATGAAGAAGAAATCATGTAACGAAGGGGATTTTTATTTGTACAAATGGTACTTCGATCTTGGAACGAGCATGAAGAGATTAACGATACTTCTTTATCTTTTGAGTTGTTTTGCTGGATCAGTCGTTCAAGATCTTTGGTCTTTATCTGGACCCGATAAAAAAAAATGGGATCACTTCTTATGGACTCGTTGAGAATGATTCTGATCTAGTTTATGGCCTATTAGAAGTAGAAGGCGCTCTGGTGGGATCTTCACGAACAGAAAAAGATTGCAGTCAGTTTGATAATGATCGAGTGACATTGCTTCTTCGGCCCAAACCAAGGAATCCCTTAGATATGATGCAAAAGGGCTCTTGGTCTATCCTTGATCAGATATTTCTCTATGAAATGGAGTTTAAAGAAGGGGAAGGAGAAGGAGCCCTTGACCCGTGGGAGGATTTATTCAATCACATAGTTTGGGCTCCTAGAATATGGAGCCCTTGGGGCTTTCTATTTGATTGTATCAAAAGGCCCAATGAATTGGGATTTCCCTATTGGTCCAGGTTATTTCTAGACAAGCGGATCATTTATGATGAAGAGGATGAGCTTCAAGAGAAGATTCGGGGTTCTTGCAGAGTGGAACCATGCAGTACCAGGCACGAGATAGATTTTCCAAAGAACAAGGCCTTTTTCGAATAAGCCAATTCATTTGGGACCTTGCAGATCCACTCTTTTTCCTATTCAAAGATCAGCCCCCTGGCTCTGTGTTTTCACATCGAGAATTATTTGCAGATGAAGAGATGTCAAAGGGGCTTCTTACTTCCCAAACAGATCCTCCTACATCTATATATAAACGCTGGTTTATCAAGAATACGCAAAAAAAGCACTTTGAATTGTTGATTAATCGTTAGAGATGGCTTAGAACCAATAGTTCATTATCTAATGGATCTTTCCGTCCTAATACTCTATCCGAGAGTTATCAGTATTTATCAAATCTGTTCCTA
>NW_025836091.1:0-2243 GCF_002878395.1 Capsicum annuum
CTTTTTCTTTTTGTCTCTACTCATTGCTTGGACATACTACTTCCTCTGTTCGCCGGTTGATTCAGAACTTAAGGATTATGGATGGTTAAAAAATTAAAAGGCTGAAAAAAGTAAAAAATTATCTCAATGAGGTTTAAATTTGGGATGCCCCTTCCAGTGAAGAATTCTAAGATCAATCTAAATGTGAGTGCACTAAGTCAATTTTTTATTTTAGTGGATATTTTTATATTTTTTATACTTATTTTTAAATATTTTTTATGTAATTATATTTATTTCGCATCGCATCGAGTTTATTGGGTGTCCGCACCCAAAAAATAATGTTAGGGCCGCCCCTGCGTCTATTCTTCTATAATTTTGTTTTTTTAGATCAATGCCACACACTTTCTAAATAAGTATATATTTATAATTCGGAATTAAAATATGCCATGAAACTAAAAAAATTTTATAAAGAAAAGGGGAGCAAACAACAAAAATTTTGATAATTTTGAGTTTACAACCTAATGTATTTTCGTCTAATAGGGTCTGGGAGGGGTAAAGATATATAAATAATTTTTAATATATTATTTTTAATTTTGAATCTATTGAGATACATAATTAGTTTTTAATAATTAGTTAAAATTTTTGTAATTACTAGTTCATTGTACGTGCTTTACACGTGTATATTGCATTAGTTAATATATAATAAGAAGAAGAAGAATTTATTTAGAAAAACTTAATAATGTTACACGAGATGTAATATCTATTTAAATAGTGGAAATTAATGTTATTATACAGATACAATAATTGAATTATCTTTTGAATGTGTAAATATAACATGTTTATCGTGGGATGTAAGGTTTTATGTACCCTTCTTTATAAAGTTTTTTTCGTCGATTAACAATATACTTTGATATTTGGTGCCTCTATAATTATCGATTCCTACTTAATATATTTAAGTGGTCACAAGTATATTTAGCTTTATAAACATGGATGTGTTTATACAAACGTAGAGCAGGTTTTAAAATTTGCAGGTTCCTACAAAAATCTCAAATTAATATAATGATAATTCATCATCACATTAACAATTAAGGAGTAAATTAAATATGGTGAACAAAATTTCGCTACTAATATCAAAAGTTAAAATTATATTGGTCTTGATGCACTAAAACATATTCTAAATAATGAAGTTACTATGAGTATAATAATATACCACAACTACTTATAACAAAAAGAATTATAATAAAGTATAAGCAGAACAAACATCAATAGCAAAGGAAAAACAATAAAGTAGAAGAAGAATCGATATAGATGCCGACTAAAAAATAAATATTTAAATTTTCATGTTATGCAATTAAACTTTGAAGGAAAAATAAATATCTTGAATCTTGAAGAAAAAAAAGTATAAAATTCATCGAACAAAAAAATGCTCGAGATTAGAAGCACACCTTGAGAATTTTGTGATATTGGTATTTTTCTATTTCTATATATAAGAAAATTCTAAATAAAAAAAAAATAATCTACAATATTAATCGGTTTGAAAGTTCTAAATTGTATAACTTAAATAAGAAAAATTAATAAATTATTTTAATTAATTTCAAACCCATTAGAAAAATAATTAAATTATCCTTTTTTTCACCAAATTAAAAAACAGGTGAGTGATAAATTGAATAACATATTTAGTTAGTTTTGATTTATTTATATAGTAATAAATTTTTTAGTTATTTTGTTATTTTTTTGTCTTTTTGAACTTTACAAAATGTTAACTTTTTCTTTAAAAGGAAGTTAACGTCTAGTGTCTATTTTCGTAGAAAAAAAGTGTATTATTAATTTTCTTAATGATTCTTATCATATCTTTTAGTACTTTTTAATTTGTAAGGCTTACCATATAATTTAGGACTCTTTACCTTAAATTATAATAAATATAATTAAAATAATAATTTTTTAAAAAGTGAAAAAATGATTTTATCTATTGCTGAGTATTTTAATGAAGGATAAAAAGTTTAAATCACTTTTTAAGGGTCTTTATACTTTTAATATATTACAGATATAGATATAGATTATAGATTTTATAAAAATAAAAATTTATACAAATATAATAAGTTAAGGTGTATGTTTATGTTATTTTTCTTGAAAAATAAACAACATTTTAAGTGATTGCCGAAGATGAAGTGGATGAAAAAATTGACTAACCCACACCAAATTCCATCACTTTACCTGTAAAATAGATTGGTCTTTAATATTTGACTTTTAGCATTCCCAATTGT
>NW_025836092.1:0-1472 GCF_002878395.1 Capsicum annuum
GGTTCAGTGTTTTACATTATTTGTTCATGCATGTTCTAGATATGACTTATCTGCTTTGGTACATGGAGATTCTACTTGACACCATGTAGGAACTTAAAAGGCTTGTTCATGAACACGAGTGAGAGTTGGGCGCCGCGACAGCAAGGGTACTTTGTGGGATTCAAAGACTGACGAGTCTGCTGCCCAATGAATTTTCGATTGATAACAACAACAACAACAACAACAACAACAACAACAACAACAACAACAACAACAACAACAACAACAACAACAACAACAACAATAATAATAATAATAATAATAATAATAATTAGGTTGTATGTTTTTTTATCATTTGTAATTTATTTTATTGGATCTACCTAATCTTGTAAATATTTTTTATGTAATGAATGAGAAAATCTTTATTTAATCGACTGAGTTTATTTTTATTTTTTTTCATTCTGTCTATTTTTTTAAGATGTTGAGAGGTGTAGGTTTTTGAGAATTCAGGAGTGGAAAGAGTCAATTACAAGAAAGAAAGTGTTTGGTTGAGAGCAAGGTCATAGACTAAAATTAAATAACAACACAAGATTATTTACTATTACAACAAAATTAAAGATAGATTGATAACAGATGACCCATCTATTGAAAGAGATGGGTAATCTATTAGAAATGACCAAGTAGATAAAGACATTTGTTGCAACAGATTGATCTTCTGTAGCAACAAATTAGTAATATGTTGAAAATGACTAGACAGATAAAGACATCTGTTGCAATAAATTATTCATCTATTGCAATAAATTAGTAATCAGTTGGAAATAACAAACAGATAAAGTCATATATTACAACAGATTGGTCATCTGTTGGAAATGACCAACAGATAAAGATATTTGTTACAACAGATGACCAATCTATTGCAACATATGTGTATATCTGTTTAATAATTTTCAATAGATAACTCATCTGTTGCTATAGATTATACACTTAAATGATTATGTAATTACTATGAGATTAATTGAAATTGTAATTATTAAATCAATTTAGCTATTACTAATAATGGCATAATTTGAACCATTTCAAATAAAATTAGTCAATAGATCACTCTACTCAAAACGAATACACTAAGATGATCGTGTAATTAATATGAGAATAATTAAAATCGTAATTGAACTTATCAATTCATCTTTAATTTTAGTTAAATCAATGTTGTTATTACTAATAATGTCTTAATTAGAATCATTTCAAATAAAATTGGTCAATAAGCACTTTACTCAATACGAATACACTTAGATGATCATGTAATTACTATGAGATAATTGAAATCGTAATTAAATTATCAATTCATATTTAATTTTAGTTAAATAAATTTAGTTATTACTAATAATTGCTTAATTTTAATTATTTCAAATCAAACTGGTCAATTGATCATTCTACTTAAGATGAAACACTTAGTTGATCATGTAATTACTATAAAATTAATTGAAATTGTAAGT
>NW_025836093.1:0-1313 GCF_002878395.1 Capsicum annuum
GATATAAAGCATGAATCTTGAATGATATTTATCATGATTTTGATATTTGGGTCGTGAATCCCCATTGAAAATTGTGCTTTTTTGAGAAAGTGTGTGTTATAAGCACGTTGATGTTGAATATTTGAAATATTTTGAATGATTTGACCTTTTAGTCTTAATGGAGTTGTTTTGAACTCAAGTGTGAAAGAAATCCACAACGTGGTTGATTTTGATAGATGGGAAACATGATGGCTCGCGATGTATATTTATATATTACTGAAATGATTTTGTTGTGGATTGTCTTTGAAATGATCTGAGCTAAGTTTGGGAGAAATCTTTAGCACCGAGTGGGAGGTATAAAGCTACCTTACTTCCCTAGAGCTACATACCCCGGTAGGAGTAAGCCTGAGGCTGATTTATATAGTGATCACTAGTTTTTATGGATTTGATATCGATAGTCCTACTCCGATGGTAACAATAGGATGGCTCTCCCCAACGTGGGTTGTACATTGGACTCCATGTAGCTCACATGTTTTATGTCGGTTATAGGATCTCCCAGCGTGTGTGTGTTTTCTTGTATCTATGGTGAATGGTGAAGTGATTTGAAAGTGGAATTGTGAAAGTTGTTCTTTCAAAAGATTTAAATGATATTTACATTATGAGAATTGATATTCTTGATGAACTGAAAGTGATTGACAAATTATATGACGACTCACATATGTTATTGTACTTATTTCATTCTCTCATGATCATGATGATTTTCTTCAAACTATGTGAGTCTTTCATATATCCTGCATATTTCTTATAAATATTTATGATGATGATGTTTAGACAACTACATAGACCCCCATATACTCTATTTCTTTCCCTAGTACTGACCCACATCTTTGGATGTGGGCTGTATTTTCTCAGAATATAGGTGCAGGTGCTCGGTTCTAGGTTCGACAGTGATTCTTCGGGCACGCTGTTCTACATCCTTTGTTGTGGTGAGTCCTCATGTTCTGAGGACCTAATGTCTGATGTTCGTTTTACGGAATTGTTTACATTTGATAACTGAGTATGAGTTAGTTGGAGCATGTCTCAATGGCTCGCTAGTTTTATTGATTTTCTTAGAGGCTTGTCAGACTAGTATAGATGTTGGGAGTTGACTAATAAGTCATATTTTATCTTTTTGAAATTCTTTAATTTTTGGATGATGATTACTCTATTGATATTTAAGGGTTATTTATCAAAACCCCGTTGATTTGTGTTGAACTGAATAAAAATAGCTCAAAAGGTTAGCTTGGCGCTACTCGTTGCCTCAAGTACCGTGTGACGCTCCGGGACCCATTTTC
>NW_025836094.1:0-1705 GCF_002878395.1 Capsicum annuum
GTCCAAAAGTGTCCATTCTTGGCTTCTTAAGATTATAACTTCATGTGTTCTATCTATCTATCCCTTTACTTTCTTGTAATCGTGTTTATGTTTGTGTTGTAATCTTGTGTTCTTGTTGTTATTGTTAAATCCGAATCTTGTGCCTTTGTGTTTATTTTTTTCTTCACGTATTATTGCTGTTTTGGTGTGAAATACACCTTGTTCACCTTGTATTCTTGTTGTATTTGTGAATCCGAGAGAGGCCTTCAATCGGTCCAAGGATCTTAGTGATTTGTGAACTATTTTGGAGTGTGTTTGTGGACTGTTTTTTAGTGATTTCGTGTCTTTTAAGTTTTTATTGTATCAAGATCTTATGTTCTAACCTTTTTGTGACTCCTTCTTATGCGATGATAGTGGTGGTGAGTAATTATTCCTTCTTAGCTATAAATATATATGTTTTGAGTTATTAATAAAATCATTCACTTTGACATAAAAAAATCTTGTATCAAAAACTCTTTTTATTCTGATTAAGATTTAGGAGTAACAGAAAGGTCTGTGTGTTGATTTAGTTACTTTGGTGAAAATTGTTCAATGAAGGAAAATACAAACTAGTCTTTGGAATTCAAATTTCAAGACTCAAAATGTCACGACCCGAACCAGGGCCTAGCCGTGACGAGCATTTCGAACCTTTGAGGCCCGAAACACCCCTATCTGTCTGGTAATCATGCACCTAATTCATATGATCAAAGTAATGTGGAAGAAACACAATATACCGGAAACATGGTCAAGAATCATATGAAAACAATAATGGGGAATAATGTCCCACAATCTCAATCAACATTTCGAAAATCGTCTGCGAAATCTCTACTACATGACTAAAACAAGTAACTATCTGAAAACTGGGACAAGGCCCCCAGTAGACCCAAAACCTGAATATAAGATAAAAGGACTGCAGGACTTAAGACCTTCCGAAACATAGAAGGCTCACCATTTGTCTTTACAGCTCTGTCTGAAAGTTCTACTGATTCTCTTGACCCCTAGACTAGGCCTTTGAACCTGAGAGTTTGGAGAGGGGAGGGGGTCAGCACAAAAGTACTGGCACGAAGAGATATCAAAACAAAACATAATATTTTTACAAAGTATAATTGAGAGCCATTATAAAGCAATTTCGTATCAAATCATTTGAAAGCACATGTGTGTAATGCAATAGTTTTCTCAACAATAATGAAATACAACTAAGCTAGGTGGAATACCCTTCATAATTTACACCAACAGTCACACCTCGGTTGCCGCCGAGATTAGAGTATAAATGACGGAGAGACACTCAAGACCACACAGCATGGTGTCTCGACCCAATGATAGTGCCTAACAGCACTTGGCTCGGGCTCCTACCTATAGTCCCAATTTGGGAATGACATGAAGTCAAGTACACAAATCGCTTAGTCTAGTACCAATATTCCGTGTCGGTAAACACGTTATTCCAGCGATGAACCGCTTGTGTCTCAAACGCTTTCTTCGGGAATCCACCCTTCTCATGTAAAATCAATGCATTCAAATTTTATTCAATTTAATCACGTATCGTATTCTGTAGGGCATCGTCATACCTGACTTGCAAGTCATCAATATCACATCCACATATCTATAATCATGTAAAAACCAAGGTGCTTCATCATTTACAAGTGGTGAACAATATTTATTTCAAATTCATGCTCTCTTTTGTTGATCA
>NW_025836095.1:0-1173 GCF_002878395.1 Capsicum annuum
GTAGGGTGCCTGGTATTACATCAATACCAAACTCTACTTCTCGTTCAAGAGGCAAACCTGGAAGATCTTCAGGAAATACATCAGAAAATTCATTTACCACCGGAACAGCGTGAAGAGTTGGTGGCTCCGCTTCTGTATCCCTTACTCTAACTAAATGATATATGTATCCCTTGGAAATCATTCTTCTCGCCTTAAAATAAAAAATGAATCTACCTCATGGCGCGCTAATTTCACCTTTGCATTCAAGTATTAATTCATTTGGAAAATGGAAATATACCTTTTTCATACAGCAATCAATTGTGGCATAACAAGACGCCAACCAGTCCATACCCATTATAACATCAAAATCTACCATTTCTAACTCCACAAGATCAGCCATCGTATCACGACCACAAATAGTTACTATGCAGTTTCGATAAACCCTTCTAGCTATAATAGATTCCCCAACTGGTGTGGACACTTCAAATGGCTTAACTAACAGTTCGGGTGTTCTTTCGAACTTTCCAGCAACCAAAGGAGTAACATAAGATAATGTAGAACCAGGATCAATCAAGGCATATAAATTGAATGAAAATATAGACAACGTACCCGTAACCACATATGGAGAAGCCTCTAAATTCTGTCGATCCGCTAGAGCATACGTACGATTTTGAGCCCTGCTAGAATTCGTGGCTCCCCTATCACCTCTAACATGATCCATTGGTTGTGCACCCCTTCCTAAATAAGGCATTGATGATGATGATGCAACAAATGACCTCGTAGGTCATGCCATACCCCCTATGTCCCTTCGTGGGCATTCCCTCATCATATGCCCCGACATACCGCACCAAAAGCAAACATTGGTCGTCAGCCGACATGCGCCCAAATGATATGTTCCACATTTATTGCATGGCTCTCGAGGAGGTCTTGATTGGCTCATATTCCCTTGCCCTTGGTAACCCACTGTCCGCGAACTCTGACTCTCACTTCTGTGCCCAAATTGATTTCCTCTGAACCCTTGGAACTGTGGTGGGGCACTAGCTGTAGAATAAGAGGCTAATGGCCTAGGTGGTCTAGCAGAAAACTGTGGTCTGAACCCTCTTTCGGATGCCATGAACTGCCCTGTAGATCTGGCCCTCTTGGAATATCCTCTTTCTGATTCCTGTGTTCTTCTCCTCTGCCTCTGATCTTCCA
>NW_025836096.1:0-1031 GCF_002878395.1 Capsicum annuum
AGTGAGTCTACAAAGCCGTGTCTACGTAGAGTCTTGTTTATCGGTGTGTTGTGCACCACATCTATAAAAAGGAGGCTATGGACATTTAGGAAATTATTTCTTTTATTTATGTCTTAGATCGTGCGATAGAGCCTATATTGTATATGAAGTCATAGTTGACCACTGAATCAGTTTGTTTCTCTTATTATAGTAATGATGCCAGTTACCCGAAGCAAGAATATCGGTAAGCAAGTAGATGTGGCTTCCGGAGAGGGGACTAGTAAGTCACTCACTATACCATCTAATCAAAGTGAGGCTCCAGCTGAGCATGCATCAGAAACATCCTCCAGTCCAGAAGAAATAAGGGGGAGGAGAACTATATTCGCAGAGCCACCTATTAATGCTGTTGATCAAGATCTTAGAAATGCAGTGCAACTTATGACTCGTATAGTTGCTGGGCAAGCTCAAGGGCAAGCCATTCCTACTGCAGGTCCTAGTGGTATAGATAGGGCGGCTAGCCTTCGAACACAGGATTTTCTTAAGATGAATCCTCCCACTTTTACTAGATCAGATCTTAACGAGGATCCACAGGACTTTATCGATCAAATTCAAAGGGCCTTTGATGTTATGCATGTAACGGGTAGAGAGATAGTGGAGTTAGCGGCGTATAGATTTAAAGGGGAGGCTATATATTGGTATGAGGACTGGAAATGATCTAGGGGTATTGATGCACCCCCAGCTACTTGGAAGGAGTTCAAAGAGGCATTTCTAGATCATTATATTCCATTCGAGATTCGTCAGGCCCGTGCAGATCAGTTTTTAAATCTTCGTCAGGGGAATATGAGCGTGAGGGAGTACAGTCTTCGATTTAATTCCTTGTTGAGATATGCTCCTAATGTTGTAGCTACTATGGATGACAGAGTTCATCAATATGTGGATAGGCTAGATCCATATCTGGTTAGAGATTGTACTATTGCTGCTTTGAACAAAGATATGGACATAGCGAGAATCCAAGCTTTTGCACAAAAAATGGAAGATCAGAGGCAGGGGAG
>NW_025836097.1:0-2084 GCF_002878395.1 Capsicum annuum
TGAATCTGAATCTTGTGACTTTGTGTTCAACTTTTTCTTCATGTTTTGTTTCTATTTTTAGTGTCAAAACACCAAATTATCTTGTTGTTTCTTGTTGTTCTTGAATCTGAGAGTGGTCACCAAGATAGGCCTCGGTTCCTTTGAACTTGTGGACTGATTTTGGTGTATGTTTTCTTGTGTTCTTGGTCATTCTTGTATCATTTGGTATCAGAGCCATCTTTGATTTTGTTCTAACAAGATCAATCTTGGGCTTGAGACTTAAAAACTACAAAAAAAAAAGAAAAACTGACAATTTCCAGAAAAACAGATTTTGTGTTCTTGAGTTGTTCTTGGCCGAGAAAGTGTTGTTCTTGTTGTTAATCTTGACCGAGGCTTATTGTAGTGTCTTGATCTAGTAGTCCTTTGGCGTGTATTTTTGTTTCTTGTGTTAGTTTCATGATTCACTAACATTAAAAGGAGTCTAGATCTATATTTGAGCTTAAACTTGTTAAAGTTGTGTTGTGAACAAAGACGTAGGCAGAAATTTGGTGGTTTGTTATGGAGGGTTGGCTCTTGGATGTGTGGAACTTGTTGTTTTTCTTGGGAGATTGTTGTTGGTTTTCCTTGTTGTGGTTGTGTTATTGAAGTTCTTCACACCTTCATACCTTGTTAAAAATAAAGTGTTTATTTGATCCAAAAGGGTGAAGGAAAAGGTGTAGAAATTTGTTTGTCTTGCAAGACCCCAACCACTAAAGACTTTTCATCACATCTCAACCATTCTCCATAAAACAAGGGTCCATATTTTAGGGGATGTAAAAGTCTAGTCAAGGACTTTTTGAATCTTGAGATTTGAAATTGAAAAAGAGCTCCAAGACTTGTAGTCTTCCCTCCATTAACCAAGGTTCACCTTTTCAATTTGTAAAGTGATCAAGACTTCAAATTGGTGAATAAAATGGCGCCAAAACTGTGACCAATAGTGGGATGCCACGTCATCACTGTTACTGTTCACGCAACATATTTTAAGCTCAAACTTTAGATTTCTTAGTTTCATTTTATTGTTTCTTTAGTTTCATTTGTTGATTCCATTACTAACTTACAAGCTAGTACTAGATTGTATATTAGTTTTGAACCCGTTCTTCGTGTTAACTTTTCATTGTGAGTCGTAATTATTTTGAGTCATTTAATACGTCCTTGTGTTTTCCTTACTCCTTGTAGTTCTTGTCAACATTGGATTCACCTCTCAACACCACTCGGAGTACAAGCAAGCTTGTAACACTTGTGAGATTGAGTGTGAGGATCCGAGAGTCAAGAAATAAAAAGAGAGAGTGGGGATGTTTTTGTACAACTAATGTGTTTTCTGTTTTTGTAGGTATCTCCTTTGCCATAATGGACACCATTTTGGCCCTCCTTGATGCTATGTCCTGAGACCTTTGTAGGGCGAATGCGGGTCTTGAAAAAATTGGCTCGTATGTGGTAACTATGAGTGAGAGGTTGGATCGAATAGAGAGTCGAAGGAACTCTCATGCTTTTACTCTCGAAACTTTACTTCCAATGACCAATCCTCCAAGATCATCACCTAATGCCGCAATCCAAGCTCCAAATAGCCCACAAAATCGAGACATAACTAGGCTCATTTCCCCACAATTCGATCAAGTCCAACAAGGGCTTGGATGCCAAATGCCTATACCAAAACCGAACTCTCCGATCCAAGATCCACTTAACCGAAGGCATCAACTTTCACCAATTCAAATTCCTTCTGTCCAAGCTCCAAAACAGAAGCTCCGCTTCACTAAACTAACCCTCTTGACCAAAGCTTCACTTTACCAAAATTGATATTTCCATGTAGAGGAGAAGGGAAGAAAGGGACATGAAGTATATGGATTCTACAATGATGCATATATGATGGAAGAGAAGTTGAGAGGAAGACGTAGGGAACCACAAGGAACCCGCCACCAAGAAAAGAGGTGGGATGTGTTTAGTGCTTCCTTTATCTTTCACTATGTGTTTCGGATGAGGATGAAGACAAGGCTCAAAATGGAGAGGAAGCCGAGGTTCAAAATGAAGAAGTTGGCCAAGACTTGTGTTAATGAGCTCTCGGATTCCTC
>NW_025836098.1:0-2758 GCF_002878395.1 Capsicum annuum
GAAGTTCACCATTAATTCTGCAAATTTATTCAAGATTCCAAGTTCCTAGTTCAAGAACTCCAAGAAACATCATTCAAAGGGACGATTAACATCTCAAAAATGAGTATCGATCTAAAGTTCATCATTCAAGGTATGTGGGTTTTTTCAACAAGAACTCTCTTTCATTCTTGTGCCAAAAAGTAATTTTCAATACAAAGGCATGATTTTTATTTGATTTTATAAATTTAAAGCATGAACCCATATCTTATGATGATTATTATGAAATCTTGATGTTTATGATTTTGAAAGATGAATTTACATGTGTGGTGATATAAAGTATAAATCTTGAATGATATTTATCATGATTTTGATATTTGAGTCATGAATCCCCACTGGAACTTGAGTTTTTTTGAGAAAATGTATGTTGTAAGCACGTTGATGTTTAATATTTGAGATATTTTGAATTATTTGACCTTTTGATCTTAATGGAGTTTTTTTGTACTCGAGTGTGAAAGAAATCCACAACATGGTTGATTTTGATAGATGAGAAGCATGATGGCTCCCGATGTATATTTATATATTACTAAAATTATTTTATTGTGGATTGTCTTTGAAATAATCTGAGCTAAGTCCGAGAGAAATATTTAGCACCGAGTGGGAGGTATAAAGCGACCTTACTTCCCTAGAACTATGTGCCACCGTAGAAGTGAGCCTGAGGCTGATTTATATAGTGATCACTAGTTTGTGTGGATTTGATATCGATAGTCCTACTCCGATGGCAAGGATAGGACAACTCTTCCCAACATGGGTTGTACGTTGGACTCGATGTGGCTCACATGGTTTATGTCAGTTATAGGATCTCCCAGTGTGTGTGTGTTTTCTTGTGTCTATGGTGAACAGTGAAGTGATTTGAATATGGAATTGTGAAAGTTATTCTTTTAAAAGATTTAAATGATATTTACATTATGAGAATTGATATTCTTGATGAACTGAAAGTGATTGACAAATTATATGATGACTCACATGTGTAATTATACTTATTTCATCCTCTCATGATTATGATGATTTTCTTCGGGCTATGTGAGTCTTTCATACATCCTGCATATTTCTTATAAATATTTATGAAGATGATATTTATTCAATTGTATACACCTCTATATACTCAATTTCTTTCCATGGTACTGACCTACTTCTTTGGATGTGGGCTATATTTTCTCGAAATATAGGTTCAGGTGCTCAGTTCTAGGTTCGATAGTGATTCTTTAGGCACGCTGTTCTATATCCTCTATTGTGCTGAGTCCTCATGTTCCGAGAACGTGATGTCTGATGTTGGTTTCACTAAATTATTTACATTTGATAACTAAGTATGAGTCAGTTGGGGTATGTCTCAATGGCTCGCTAGTTTTATTGATTTTCTTAGAGGCTTATCAGACTAGTATAGATGTTGGGAGTTGACTAATGAGTCGTATTTTGTTATCTTTCTTAAATTATTTTATTCTTGGATAATGATTACTCTGTTGATATTTGAGGTTTATTTATGGAAACCCTATTGATTTGTGTTGAACTGAATGAAAATGGCTCAATGGGTTAGCTTGGGGCTACTCGTAGCCTCAAGCACCATGTGACGCTCCGGGACCTATTTTTGGGGCGTTACAAGCTTGGTATCAGAGCCTAAGGTTTTAAGGTGTCCTAGAGAGTCTGAAAAGCTGCGTTAAGTAGAGTCTTGATTATCGATGTGTAGCGCGCCACATCTATGAGCAAGAGGCTATAAGATGTTTTAGGAAAAAGTGTGATTCTTTCTTTTAGAAGTCTATCGTTCTCAAAGTGTCTCTCTCTACTATTGATTCGTGCTCTCCTCTTTATGTATGTGCATTGATTACCACTAATTGAATAAAGTTACCATAAAAAATAAGTACACCCTTTTGAGAATAGATGATTTGCTTGACCAATTACAAGGTGCAAGTTATTTCCCAAAGATAGACCTTTATTCCGGCTATCATCAACTCAAAGTTAGGGAGTATGACATCCAAAAAACCACATTTCTAACTCGTTATGGCCATTTTGAGTTTCTTGTTATGTCTTTCGGGTTAACTAATGCCCCAATAGCTTTCATGAACCTCATGAATCAAGTGTTTAGACCATATCTGGATATGTTTGTCATAGTGTTCATCGATGATATACTGTTGTACTCCCGTAGTGAGGATGAACATTCTGATCATCTCCAAACTGTTTTCCAAACCCTTAAAGATCACAAGTTGTTTGCCAAGTTCAGTAAGTGTGAGTTTTAGCTAAGGTCAGTTGCTTTTCTGGGTCATATCATTTCTTCCAAGGGTATTAGAGTTGATCCCCAAAAGACCGAAGCTGTTAAAATTAGCCTAGACCTATTTCTCCGACTGATATTCGAAGTTTCTAGGTTTAGCTGGCTATTACTGCCATTTTATTGAGGGTTTCTGCTCTATAGCATCTCCTATGACTCGGTTGACCCAAAAGAAAGTGAAGTTCTTGTGGTCCAAATCTTGTGAGAAGAGTTTTTAGGAGTTGAAGACTTGACTCACTTCAGCCCCTATTTTGACTTTGCCTGATGGTGTTGATGGTTTTGTGGTGTACTGTGATGCTTCAAGAGTTGGGTTGGGTTGCGTATTGATGTATAAGGTTAAGGTGATAGCTTATGCTTCTAGACAGTTGAAACCCCATGAGAAAAATTACCCCGTCCATGTCCTTGAGTTGGCTGTTGTTGTGTTTGCTTTTAAAATCTGGAGACACTATTTGTATGGTGTCC
>NW_025836099.1:0-1436 GCF_002878395.1 Capsicum annuum
GAACCCACTACTTTTGCTTTATCAAAAGATAAGCATTACACATTGTCAGCAAAATCTGAGCCGTCCAGATGTTATTATCTCTTCATTTGTAAAAGTCTATATAAAGACTTAGAATTCTCCAGAGAAGGCATTCCGAAATTTCCCCTTCTAAGAAATTCTCTCTGCCTAATCTCTCTTGTAATCATAATGTTTCATTGAAGTTTCAAATAAAATTTGTAAGTCTTTTGTAATATTCTCTCCTATACTATCTACTGTTTTTTAACATAATTTTGCCGCTGTTTTTATATAATACTCACGATCCGTTTTCCTGGTATCAGAGCCATGTTGGCAGGTTATTTGTTTAACATGAGCAGCTAAACAAATAATCTGTCTAGAGCATGAGCTAACTTATATTTGTAAAAGACTATGTTATTTTAATTTGGTATGCTTTACCCAAATATTTAATTATGTTATTATGTCTTGTCTTATAAGGGGGTTTTAATGAAAGTTCGGGGTTTCTATGTACTGTTTAAGTGTTTACAGAACCGATTAATCTCCGGTGAGGACGTTGGTCAGCCTGAAAGTATAGGTCGTTAAGCTTAGAGAGAAGCGTGTTAGACCTTGTTTGGTGGTCCCGTCACTGAGAAAACACTTAGCAGCCCTTAGAGTAATGCCATTAAAACTTTTTAAAATCCCATAAGCCATAGATGTATTTGCATAATTATATTTGGTCACTGCATACTTAGTTTCAATAACATGTCTGTTTTATAAATATTTATTGGCTCTGTTAGTCTCTAGGCAGCCTTGTTTCAACTATGAATAGCCATGTTAAAAACACTGTTAACCTATCTTCTTCGGCAACTCCGATTGCCACCATTGAAAATGATCTTCAAAACTGGAGCATTCCAGAAGAATCCTTCAATACTATTTATCAAATAGGGAAATTTAGTTTTTTGAAAAAACATAATATCAAGACCTCTGAGTCTACTGTTGCCATTAATAATTCTTTGGAAATTATTCAATTGTTCAACGAGTTAGATATAAACAGATTTAAAACTCAGTTTAATTATCTGTATGTTGGACTTGTTCAAGTAGCTATTAAGCCACTGTTCCGACAAGGATTAGACATCCCTGTCTGTGCTCTCCTACGAGATGCTCGTCTATTAAATTTCGACGATTCTCTCTTAGGAGTAATCCAAAGTAACCTCGCCGACGGCCCGGTATACTTTAACTGCTACCCAAATTTCTCGGTCGATATCAATGATCCTAACATCATGGACGTTTTAACACTAAATGTTAAAACTAAAAACATGAACAGTAAGGACAACACCCGAGAAATAGCGATCATATACCGTGTATATTATCGCCTCATGGGTACCACTCTAGCTCCAAAAGCTAGATTCACGAGCCCTAAAGGGGTTACCACCCTAATGGAAGCAAACAGAGACCGTAGCACA
>NW_025836100.1:0-1799 GCF_002878395.1 Capsicum annuum
GTGTTTAAGAGTAGGTACTTGTAATGTGAACTTTTCATTTTAAATTTGGTTTAGTTTGATAACTTGTAAGGTGAAATAGTGACTCGAAAATGTTTAAGTGTAGGTACTTCAAATGTGAACTTTTTTATTTTGTATTTAGATTAGTTTGGTAACTGGAAAAATTTGAGGTTTTCATCTTGAAAGTAGTTTAGTTTGTAATATTTAAGTGAATTAGTTACTTGAAAGTTATGACTTGTAGATACTTTAAAATTGAACTTTGTATTTTGAAAGTAGTGTAGTTTAGTAACTTGTAAAGGGAATTATTGACTGGAAAGTTTTCGAGTGTAGGTTCTTGTACTGTGATCTATTCATTTTGAATTTAGTTTTGTTTGGTAAGTTGTAGTGTGTCTTAGTGACTTGTAAGTTATTAAGTGCATGTACTTGCAATGTGAATTTTTATTTTGAATTTAGTTTAGTTTGATAATTTGTAAGGTGAATTAGTGACTTGAAAGTGAGTAAGAGTAGGTACTTGAAATGTGAACTTTTCATTTCAAATGTTGTTTGGTTTGGTAACTTATAAAGTGAATTAGTGACATGAAAGTGATTTTGTGTAGGTACTTGAAATGTTAACTATTCATTTTAAATTTAGTTTAGTTTGGTAACTTGTAAAGTGAATTAGTGACGTGAAAGTGTGTAAGTGTAGGTACTTGAAATGTGAACTTTGCATTTTGAATTTAGTTTTGTATGTAACTTGTAAGGATAATTAGTGACTTGAAAGTTTTTAAGTGTAGGTATTTGAAATATGAACTTTTCATTTTGAATTTAGTTTTGTTTGGTAACTTATAAAGTGAATTAGTGACATGAAAGTGATTTAGTGTAGGTACTCGAAATGTGGACTTTTCAAGTTGAATTTAGTTTAGTTTGGTAACTTGTAAAATGAATTAGTTACTTGAAAGTGTTTAAGTGTAGGTACTTGAAATGTGAATTTTTCATTTTGAATTTAGTTTTGTTTGGTAACTTGTAAGGATAATTAGTGTCTTGAAAGTTTTTAAGTATAGGTATTTGAAATATGAACTTTTCATTTTGAATGTAGTTTTGTTTGGTAACTTATAAAGTGAATTAGTGGCAAGAAAGTGATTAAGTATAGGTACTCGAAATGTGGACTTTTCATGTTGAATTTAGTTTAGTTTGGTAACTTGTAAAATGAATTAGTGACTTGAAAGTGTTTAAGTGTAAGTACTTGATATGTGAACTTTACATTTTTAATTTATTTTAGTTTGGTAACTTGTAAGTAGAATTAGTGATTTGAAAGTGTTTAAGTATAGGTACTTTAAATGTGAACTTTTCATTTTCAATCAACTATAGTTATGTAAATTGTAAAGATTATTGGCGGCTTCAAAGTATCTAAGTGAACGTACTTGAAATGTGAACTTTTCCTTTTCTATTTGGCTTAGTTTTGGTAACTTGTAAAGTGAATTAGTGACTTGAAAATGTTTCATTTCAAGTATTTGAAATGTAAACATTTCAATTTAAAATTAGTTTAGTTTGGTAACTTGTAAAGTGAATTAGTAACTTGAAAGTGATTAAGTGTAGGTACTTGGAATGTGAATTTTCATTTTGAATTTAATTTGTTTTGGTAACTTGTAAAGTGAATTCGTCACTTGAAAGTGATTAATTGTAGGTACTTGAAATGTGAACTTTTCATTTTGAATGTAGTTTAGTTTGTAACTTGTAAGTGAATTAGTGACTTGAAAGTGATGAATTGTAGGTACTTTAAATTTGAACTTTGTATTTTGAATTTAGTTTAGTTTAGTAACTTG
>NW_025836101.1:0-1889 GCF_002878395.1 Capsicum annuum
GTATGGCACCTATTGAGCTTAAAGACTTGAAAGAGCAACTCAAAGATGTTTTAGACAAAGGTTTTATAAGGCCCAATATTTCTCCTTGGGGCGCGCTTGTCTTATTCGTTCCGAAGAAAGATAGTTCTTTGCTTATGTCCATTGACTATGGTCAGCTTAACAAGTAACGGTAAAAAATAAGTATTCTTTTCCGAGAATTGATGAACTATTTGATCAATTGCAAAGGGCAAGTTATTTTTCCAAGATAGACCTTAGATCCGGCTATCATTAAGATAAAGTGAGGTAATGTGATTTTCGAAAGAGAGCCTTCTGAATCCGCTATTGTCACTTTGAGTTTCAAGTTATGTACTTTGGGCTAACCAATGCCTTATCCGCCTTCATGGACCTCATGAATTGAGTGTTAAAGCCATATCTTGATATGTTTGTCCTTATTTTCATAGATAAAAACCCTGTGTACTCTCGTAACAGGAATGACCATGAGAATCATCTTAGAATCATTTTCCAAACTTTGAGAGATCACAATTCGTTTGGAAAATTTTGTAAGTATGAATTTTGGTTAAGGTTTGTAGCCTTTCTGGGTCATATCGATTTAGCCGAAGGTAATAGAGTTGATCCCCAAAAAATAAAAGCTGTGAAAAATTAGCTTAGATCTATCTCCCTATCTGACATGAAGAGTTTCTTTGGTCTAGCTGGCTACTACCACCATTTTGTTGAGGGTTTCTCTTCTATTGCGTCTCCCATGACTCAGTTGGCCTAAAAGAAATTTAAGTTCTAGTGGTTAGATTCCTGTAAGAAGAGTTTTTAGGAGTTGAAGACTCGACTTACTTTAGCCCCTTTGTTTACTTTGCCTGATGGTACAGATAGTTTTGTGGTGTATTGTGATGACTCTAGAATTGGTTTGGGTTGTGTGTATATGTAAAATGGTTAGGATATAGCCTATGCCTCTAGACAGTTAAAGTCGCATGAGAAGAATAACCCAACCCATAATCATGAGTTAGCTACTGTGGTCTATGCTTTGAAAATCTGGAGGCACTATCTTTATAGTGTTTATGTTGATATATTTACTGATCATAAGAGCCTGCCATATATGTTTACTGAGAGGGAGTTGAATCTTAGGCAGAGGTGGTTGTTGGAGTTGCTAAATGACTATGATATGAGTGCATTGTATCACTCGGGCTAGGCCAACATAATGGCGAATGCCCTTAGCAGATTGTCTATGGGTAGTGTTGCTCATATAGACGAAGGTAAGAAAGAGTTAGCTCGTGATATGCATTGTCTGTCTAGAGTGGGTGCCAGGTTGCTTGATTTAGCTGAGAGGAGTACATTGATGAAGAGTAGTTCTGAATCCTCTTTAGTTTTGGAAGTGAAGGAGGAACAAGAGAGGGATCCTAGTTTGGTCAGACTGAAGTAGTCTGTTAAGGGCCAAGGTAGAGGTTTTCTCCCAAGGGGGAGATGGTATGTTGAGATTGCAAGATAGATTGTGTATTTTGTGTATTGACAATCTGAGGCAGATGATTATTGCTGAAACACATGGTGCATGGTATTGTATTCATCTCGATACTACCAAGATGTACCGCGACTTACAGGAAATCTATTGGTAGAATGGTATAAAGAAAGATATGGCCAAATTGGTAGTAAAGTGTGCAAATATGCCAATAGGTTAAGGTAGAGCACCAAAGACCTGGTAGTGTGACGTAAGAGTTTGGTATACCTACTTAGGAGTGGGAGGTAGTAAATATGGACTGTATAACTAGGTTGCCTTTTTCACATCGCCATCATGATTCTATTGGGGTTATTGCAGAAAAGCTAACTAAGTCTGCACATTTCTTGCCCGTGTATATGTGTTATACAACTGAGGATTATGCTAGATTGTATATTTGGGAGTTAGT
>NW_025836102.1:0-1079 GCF_002878395.1 Capsicum annuum
GTTAGATATGGTAGATTTTGATGTTATAATGGGTATGGACTGGTTGGCGTCTTGTTATGCCACAATTGATTGCTGCACGAAAAAGGTATATTTTCATTTTCCAAATGAATCAGTCCTTGAATGGAAAGGTGAAATTAGCGCGCCAAGAGGTAGATTTATTTCTTATTTTAAGGCGAGAAGAATGATTTACAAGGGATACATATATTATTTAGTTAGAGTAAGGGATACAGAAGCGGAGCCACCAACTCTTCACGCTGTTCTGGTGGTAAATGAATTTTCTGATGTATTTCCTGAAGATCTTCCAGGTTTGCCTTCTGAACGAGAAGTAGAGTTTGGTATTGATGTAATACCAGGCACCCAACCAATCTCCATTCCTCCGTATAGAATGGCCCCAGCAGAATTACGAGAATTGAAAGAGCAATTGAAAGATTTGCTAAAGAAGGAATTCATAAGGCCTAGTATGTCCCCCTGGGGAGCACCAGTGTTATTTGTGCACAAAAAGAATAGCTCGCTTAGGATGTGTATTGATTATCAAAAATTGAATAAGGTGACTATTAAGAATAAATATCCTCTCCCAAGAATTCATGATTTATTTGATCAGTTACAGGGCGCCAAGTGATTTTCTAAGATTGATTTGAGGTCAGGTTACCACCAAGTGAGGGTCAAAGAGAAGGATATACCCAAGACAGCTTTCCGAACACGGTATGGTCATTATGAGTTTCTAGTTATGTCATTTGGACTAACAAATGCACCCGCAGTTTTTATGGATTTGATGAATAGGGTGTTTAAGCCATTCCTGGATGTATTTGTGATAGTTTTTATAGATGATATTCTTGTTTATTCTAGATCAGAAGAGGACCATGCCAATCACTTACGACAAACATTGCAGACTCTTCGTGATTGTAAGCTTTATGCAAAGTTCTCTAAATGTGAGTTTTCGTTAAAGTCGGTGGCATTTTTGGGTCATATTGTATCTAGTGAAGGGATAAAGGTTGATGCTCAAAAGATAGAAGCTGTGAAGAACTGGCCAAGACCCACAACGCCTACGGAGATTCGTAGTTTTCTCGGGTTGGCCGGTT
>NW_025836103.1:0-1188 GCF_002878395.1 Capsicum annuum
TTCACTACAGGGACTGACTGCAGAGGAAGGTTTCCAACTTTTGAATCTTTTACTCGGATTAGATGATACATACAACCTTTGGAGATAAGCTTTCGGGCTCTAAGATAAGAGATAAAGTGACCTCTAGGTTCCACAGAACTCCCTGCCCATAAAACTAGTATACGGGAAAGAAAAAGTGACCTTTCGGGTTCTGCAATCAAGGGTAGAATAACTCGAATAGAGCCAGTCCATCCCAAGGATGGTATCAAAGTCTATCATATCAAGTTCTATATTGTAGCCTGAATTGCATAAGTATAGTAGTTTCTCTCCTCAAACCAACACTTCCCTAGATAATTCCTTCTGCAAACCTCACACCGTGGATGAGTATGATATTGCTGGGCCACACTGCCCCGAGACTGTGTACCTAGATCTTTGGACCTATGAGGAGTCTAAAAACTCTGGGTGCTGGGGCGCTGGCTGCTGCCTGTGTATTATTCTAAAACTTCTTCTTCTTCGACCACTTATTACCCCAGTTACCACTCTGCGGCTGACTCTGGTGCTGGTCCATAGATCTAGCTCTCTTAGCCTATCTGTCTTTCTCTCTAGATTCAACAATCTTTTTCTTCTTATCTTCTACTTGATGCATATGAACGGTCAGTCGAGCAAAGTCTAACTCCTTATTCAACATAGCCCACTGGCACTCAAGTACCAGGTCATCAGCAAGGCCAGATGCAAATTTCCTCATCCGGGCCCTCATATTACTTGTCAACTCTAGGGCATAGTGGGCTAGTTTATTAAACTTCAAAGTGTACTCCTGAACACTCATACTTCCCTGCTTTAGATTCATAAACTCTTCCACTTTGGCCTCCCTTAACTCCAGAGGAAAGAATCGATCAAGGAAAACTTCCACAAATTTTCCCCAAACTGTGGGCTTAAAACTTTCATCTTTTTCATCTTCCCAGTCGGCATACCACTGATTCACAACGTCCTTGAACTGATAGGTTGCTAGCTCTACCCCTTTAACCTCATCCACATGCATCACCTTAAAGATTTTTTCAATCTCATCCATGAACTCATGTTGATCTTCCTCCACCTTGGTGCCAGTGAAATTTGGTGGGTTCATCTTTATGAAATGTCCAACTCTAGTAGCCTCAGATGTAACAAATGCAGACCTAACATCTTTCAATCATTGATCCTAGTTAGCTATAC
>NW_025836104.1:0-1540 GCF_002878395.1 Capsicum annuum
ACTGATAGAAGAAACCAAGGCAATCCTACATCAAAACTTCAAGATAACAGATCTAGGTGAGCTAAGATTTTTCCTTGGAATAGAATTTGCAAGATCTGACAAATGGATTCTGATGCACCAGAGAAAGTATGCATTGGAACTACTATATGAGCTAGGTTTAATAATAGCCAAACCTGTAGCCACTCCTATGGATTACAACATCAAATTAACATCTAGACAGTTTGATGAGCACGTTAAGCAAGGGAAGTCTACTGATGATCCACCAGCAGACCAAATTGCTTACCAGAAACTAATTGGTAAACTGTTTTACCTAACCATGACAAGGCCAGACATAGCCTTCTATGTTCAAACATTAAGTCAGTTTCTAAGAAGACACACAGGGAAGCAGCACTAAAAGTTGTCAAATATGTTAAAAAAAAACAACCAGGTCAAGGTGTGCTATTGTCTAGCAATGCAAATGATAGAGTAAATGCTTATTGTGATGCAGACTGGGCATCATGTTCTCAGACTAGAAGATCTGTAACAAGATACTTTGTGAAGATTGGAGAATCAATTGTTTCCTGAAAATCAAAGAAGCAAACTACTATTTCCAAAAGTTCAGCTGAAACTGAATTCAGAAGTCTTGCAGCAGTAACTGCAAAATTGGTATGGATCCTAGGCTTGATGAAGGAAGTTGGGAATGAAGTAGTTCTACCTGTGGATGTATTCAGTGATAGTAAATCTGCTTTGCAAATAGCAGCAAATCCAATATACCATGAGAGAACAAAACATATTGACATTGACTGCTTTTTTATCAGGGAAAAGATTGTTCAAGGGATGATCAGAACTCATTACATTGCAACTCAAGATCAACTGCAGACATGCTAACTAAGGGGCTAACAAGAGCGCAACAAGTTCATCTGAATTCTTGCTAGAAATTTATGACATCTTCACACCTTCCTAACTTGAGGGGGAGTGTTGAAGAATAAAGAGACAAATGGAGAAGTGCTTAAGTGTTGTGAAATATGAAGAGGAAGCAGAACTGAGAAAAGACTAAAATAGACTAGTTCAAAAGGTCTGTTATAACTGTCTAATAGGTAGTTACTCTAACGGCTAGTTAATTAGTTAGTTGGTACATTCACAAGTCTATAAATGTAGATGCCTGTGTACATTTCTAAAAGATGAATACAACAAATCTACTTTCTCTCTAATGAACATTCTCTCTTCATTATCTCATACTTCTTCTTCTTCTTCATCCTAATATGTTCTTCATCTGTAACTACTGCTATCAAGAAGTATAGCGGTGCTTGGTTAATGATACCTTACCATGATAAGATTAAGAAGACCTTCATTCTTATCAACAAAAGAGAAATCTCCATGAATAAAAGCATCAGCAAGGCCTAGGTCAGCTTGAGTTGTAATCTGCACGAGATGTCAGAGTAAAACTTTTCATTCTCTTTTTTGGGTTTATTTTTTGATCACTTGTGGGGGCCAAAAGAAAATCTCAATTAACCTTCCAGTAAAACTGCATACTATGAACTCTAAGAGAAACTTTGTGAGA
>NW_025836105.1:0-1897 GCF_002878395.1 Capsicum annuum
CTTCTTGCTAAGATAATAAATAGCCTGCTCCTTTTTGCCTGTGACATCATGTTGACCCAGGACACAACCAAAAGAATTGTCCATGACTGATAAATATAAGATCAAAGGCCTGCCAGGCTCCGGGGGTACCATCACGGGCGGATTTGACAAATATCTTTTGATTCGATCGAACGCTTCCTGATATTCTTCAGTCCATTTTACCGCAGCACTCTTTTTCAGCAACTTGAATATGGGCTCACAAGTGGTTGTGAGTTAAGCAATAAACCTGCTAATGTAGTTCAGTCTACCAAGAAAACTCATCACCTCCATTCTATTCTTGGGCGTGGGCAAATCTTAAATGGCTTTGATTTTCGAGGGATCCAATTCAATTCCCCGACGACTGGCTACAAACCCCAACAGCTTTCCATATGGCACTCCAAATACATATTTTGCCGAGTTGAGTTTGAGATTATACCTGCGAATCCTTTCAAAGAACTTTCTTAAATCTTTAACACGGTCGGCCAAACTTTTTGACTTAATAATCACATCATCCACATAGACCTCAATCTCCTTATGCATCATATCATGAAACATAGTGGTCATGGCTCTCATGTATGTTGCTCCAACATTCTTCAAATCGAACGGCATCACTCGATAATAATAAGTCCCCCATGGTGTGATAAAAGACGTCTTCTTTGCATCGTCATCATCCATAATGATCTGGTGATATCCGGCATAGCAATCCACAAAAGCGGCAACCTCGTGTTTAGCACAGTTGTCTAACAAAATGTGGATGTTGGGCAGTGGAAAATCATCTTTCGGACTTGCTCTGTTCAAATCACGATAATCAACACACACTCGAATTTTGCCATCTTTCTTTGGTACGGGAACAACATTGGATAACCACATAGGATAGCGAGCTACTCGAATTACTTTGGCTTCAAGTTGTTTAATGATTTTCTCTTTAATTTTAATGCTTACATCTGTTTTAAACTTCCTCAACTTCTGTTTGACAAGAGGGAACACGGGATCAGTTGGCAATTTGTGAGCCACTAATTTAGTCCTTAAAACCGGCATATCATCATAAGACCATGCAAAAACATCCTTATAATCAATTAATGGTTGAATCATTCCATCTTTTAGTTGTGGCAAAACATGTACACTGATTTTAGTTTCCCTAACATCCTCTTGATCCCCTAGATTTATTGGCTCAGTCTCATTCAAATTAGGATTCGGTTTGTCTTCAAACTGTTCCAACTCTTTGCTTATTTCTTCTAGTGCTTCTTCTTCATCATACTCCCTATCCTGCTTCATTATATCTTGATTAGTTTGGATTTTAAGGTCAGGCTGAAAATTCCGCATGCATGTCATGTCATTAGAATCAGCATAAAGAGAACTGTGTAAAAAAAAAAGAAAAACAAAATATATTAGACACGAAACAAAAGGGACATTGCATTTCATTAAATAAAAACATAGAAAGGTTTAAACACAGATGCTAACATAACATAAACAAACTAAAATCTGAATTACAACCCTGAAATAACTCGGATAAACAGAAAGAAAAACAAAATAAACTACCAAAACTCCCTCCTGACGGGGAGAGGAGTGACTTCCCAATTATTGAGCCAGACAGCTGGACCTATGAATTGCACGTCTGTCATACTGGTACCTTCTCTTGCTTCGACCATATCAACTTCAATAAAAAGGTTCTGGAAGTCATCAACCAATTCAACTTCAAATTCCACATGCTTCGTGACACCGCTCTTTACAAATGATTCACTGAGTAGTGGCATTGGGCGAGGGAGTGACCATGTTTCCTTTTTCTTTCCCTTGGCTTTCTTCAGATCTTCAGCTGTAGGCTCAAATCCCAGAACAAACATGCCCACATTCTCACTCAGACATATGGGATGAACTATAC
>NW_025836106.1:0-2326 GCF_002878395.1 Capsicum annuum
ATTCAGAGATAAGAACCGCACCTATTCCAACTCCTTTCATATTGACAGCTCCATCAAAGAACAACCTCCAACCTGGATCAGCATCTATAACGACTTCATCGACACACGACACTTCTTCGTCAGGAAAATATGTCTTTAATGGCTCGTGCTCTTCGTCAATGGTGTTCTCAGTAAGATGATCTGACAAGGCTTGGGCTTTCATGGTGGTTCGAGTCACAGATACAATGTCGAACTTGGTAAGCAATATTTGCCACTTTGCCAATCGACCCGTTGGCATAGGCTTCTGAAAGATATACTTCAAAGAATCCATGCGGGAGATGAGATAAGTAGTATAGGATGAGAGATAGTGCTTCAACTTCTGTGCTACCCAGGTTAGGGCACAACACGTCCTTTCAAGAAGAGTATACTTGGCCTCATAAGCGGTGAACTTCTTGCTAAGATAATAAATAGCCTACTCCTTTTTTCCTGTGACATCATGTTGACCCAGGACACAACCGAAAGAATTGTCCATGACTGACAAATGTAAGATCAAAGACCTACCAGGCTCCGAGGGTACTAGCACGGGCGAATTTGAAAAATATCTTTTGATTCGATCAAACGCTTCCTGACATTCTTCAGTCCATTTTACCGCAGCACTCTTTTTTAGCAACTTGAATATGGGCTCACAAGTGGTTCTGAGTTGAGCAATAAACCTTCTAATATAGTTCAGTCTACCAAACAAACTCATCACCTCCGTTCTATTCTTGGGTGGGGGCAAATCCTGAATGGCTTTGATTTTTGAGGAATCCAATTCAATTCCCCGACGGCTGACTCAAACCCCAATAGCTTTCCAGATGGCACTCTAAATACACATTTTGCCGGGTTGAGTTTGAGATTATACCTACGAAGCCTTTCAAAGAACTTTCTTAAATCTTTAACATGGTCGACCTGACTTTTTGACTTAATAATCACATCATCCACGTAGACCTCAATCTCCTTATGCATCATATCATGAAACATAGTGGTCATGGCTCTCATGTATGTTTCTCCAGCATTCTTCAAATCGAATGGCATCACTTGATAACAATAAGTCCCCCATGGTGTGATAAAAGATGTTTTCTCTGCATCTTCATCATCCATAATGATCTGGTGATATCTAGTATAGCAATCCACAAAAGAGGCAACCTCGTGTTTAGCACAGTTGTCTAGCAAAATATAGATATTGGGCAGTGGAAAATCATCTTTAGAACTTGCTCTATTCAAATCACGGTAATCAACACATACTCGAATTTTGCCATCTTTCTTTGGTACGGGAACAACATTGGATAACCACATGAAATAGCAAGCTACTCGAATTACTTTGGCTTCAAGTTGCTTCATGATTTCCTCTTTAATTCTAATACTTACATCCATTTTAAACTTCCTCAACTTTTGTTTGACAGGAGGGAATGCGGGATCAGTCGGCAATTTGTGAGCCACTAATTCAGTGCTTAAACTAGGCATATCATTATAAGACCATGCAAAAACATCCTTATAATCAATTAATGCTTGAACCATTCCATCTTTTAGTTGTGGTAAAGCATGTACACTGATTTTAGTTTCCCTAAAATCTTCTTGATCCCCTAGATTTATTGGCTCAGTCTCATTCAAATTAGGATTCGGTTTGCCTTCAAACTGTTCCAACTCTTTGCTTATTTCTTCTAGTGCTTTTTCTTCATCATATTCCCCATCCTGCTTTATTACATCTTGATTAGTTTGGATTTTAAGATCAGGCTGAAAATTCCATATGCATGTCATGTCATTAGAATCAGCATAAAGAGAACTGTGTAAAAAAAAAAAACAAAATATATTAGACACGAAACCAAAGGGACATTATATTTCATTAAATAAAAAATAGAAGGGTTTAAACACAAATGCCAACATAACATAAAAAAACTAAAATCCGAATTACAACCCTGAAATAACTCAGATAAACAGAAAGAAAAACAAAATAAACTACCAAAACTCCCTCCTGATGGGGAGAGGAGTGACTTTCCAATTATTGAGCCGAACAGCTGGACCTATGAATTGCACGTCTGCCATACTGGTACCTTCCCCTACTTCGACCATATCAACTTCAATAAAAAGGTTCTGGAAGTCATCAACCAATTCAACTTCAAATTCCCCATTCTTCGTGACACCACTCTTAACAAATGATTCACTGAGTAGTGGCATTGGGCGAGGGAGCGACCATGTTTCCTTTTTCCTTCCCTTGGCTTTCTTCAGATCTTCAGTCGCAGGCTTAAATCCCAGACCAAACGTGCCCACGTTCTCACTCGGACATATGGGATGAACTATATCGTGCAAA
>NW_025836107.1:0-1304 GCF_002878395.1 Capsicum annuum
TCCCCAAAAGACCGAAGCTGTTAGAAATTGGCCTAGACCTATTTCTCCAACTGATATCCGAAGTTTCTTGGGTTTAGCTGGCTATTACAGCCGTTTTGTTGAGGGTTTCTCCTCTATAGCATCTCCTATGACTCGGTTGACCCAAAAGAAAGTGAAGTCCTTGCGGTCTGAATCTTGTGAGAAGATTTTTCAGGAGTTAAAGACTCGACTCACTTCAGCCCCTGTTTTGAGTTTGCTTTATGGTGTTGATAGTTTTGTGGTGTACTGTGATGCTTCGAGAGTTCGGTTGGGTTGTGTATTGATGCAGAAGGGTAAGGTGATAGATTATGCTTCTAGACAGTTGAAACCCCATGAGAAAAATTACCGTACCCATGACCTTGAGTTGGATGCTGTTATGTTTGCTTTGAAAATCTGGAGACACTATTTGTATGGTGTCTATGTTGATGTTTTCACTGATCATAAAAGTTTGCAGTATGTGTTTACCCAGAGAGAACTGAATCTTAGGCAGAGATGATGGTTAGAATTGTTAAAGGACTATGATATGAGTGTCTTGTACCATCCGGGCAAGGCCAATGTTCTAGTGGATGCCCTAAGTAGAGTGTCCATGGGTAGTGTTTCACATATGGTAGAAGGTAAGAAAGATTTGGCTCGTGATGTACATTGTTTGGCTAGATTGGGGGTTAGGTTGTTTGACTCTGCTGAAGGTAGTATATGGGTTCAGAGTAGTTCCGAATCCTCCTTGGAGGTGTCAGTCAAGGACCAAAAAGTAGAGGTTTTCTCCCAAGGAAGAGATGGTGTGTTAAGATTGCAAGGTAGATTGTGTGTCCCGAATGTTGATGATCTAAGATAGAGGATTATGGCTGAAGCGCACGGGACATGATATTCTATTCTTCCTGGTGCCACCAAGATGTACTAGACTTACAGGAAATCTATTGGTGAAATGGCATGAAGAAAGATATAGCAGCATTTGTAGCTAAGTGTGCAACATGCCAACATGTTAAGGTTGAACACCAAAGACCTGGTGGTATGATGCAAGATTTTAGTATTCCCACCGAGAAGTGGGAAGAGATAAATATGGACTTCGTGATTGGTTTACCTCCTTCCCGATGCCATCATGATTCTATTTGGGTTGGCTTGGGTTTGGTGGTGGTATTTGGGTTACAAGTTCTTCTTGTTGGACTTGGTGAAGTGGATTGTTGCTTGGTCTATCATGATCTCAGATTTGGGAGTAAGGGTTGGTTTGATTTGTTCCAATAAGTAGATATAACATTTGGTGCATGGCCTCAGGAGTACTAGTTGGTGAA
>NW_025836108.1:0-1382 GCF_002878395.1 Capsicum annuum
ATCTATTAATTTCAAGTCATCTTCAACTTCCCGTCGTGTATTGAGTTCTCTAATAATCACTAAACAGATATGATTTTGATTTGATAGAAGAAAGGTTTGTGTAAGGTTTATTCTGTTAAACATGTAAAATATGTAAATATGTTGGTACGTATGGGCTATGACAAATGAAACTCAAAAATAGTATTATGTAATTTTGGAAGTGCTATCGGTTCATCATTATAGGACATCTAATTGTTAGACTAGAGAATAATCAAGTTTTTTCATCTTGGAATGTGTTTCTCTTTTGAACGGTGGAACTGCGTGCTAGCTGGATCACATATATGTTAGACCTATATAAATGTGAAGCTGCAGTTTTCTCTTTTCGCAATTTCAATTGTTCTTTAAATTTTATCATCTCAAATTTGGATGTTTGTATTTCTTTCAAACCATGATTGGTTGATTTGCCTCTTCACTGGCTAACTTATATGTGGTTTACGTACTTATTTGACTGCGGAATAGTCCTTTTTATGTTGTCATTTAAGTGCTAATTTATATTTTTTGTTCTCTTTTTATTGGTGTCCAAAATGAAGAAAGATATGAAGAAAATGATGAAGATATTGACCTTACTTGAGAAGATTTTTGGGTTGTGGACGAATTCTCTAATATCAATAATTTTGTGTTGAAATTTTTAAAACTTATCGTGACTTGAACTTGCTACAGTGTAAAAACTTAACTAACCATTTTGGAATTGATTACATTTTACTTTTGGGTTTAAATTACTAGCTTGTTGCATATTTTGAATTATGAGATTATTAATGAATGATTTTGTTTTGTGATGTGTATGTATTGTGTTATAATTTATAAAGCGTTGCAACAGAATAACAAAAGAGTTGCAATAGATGCTAATGCAACGGTTTAATATCATTGCAATAGATGAAAATAGGTGTTCCAATAAGTAATGAAATAGTTGTAACAGGTAGTCAAAAGGCGTTGCAACAACAACAGTGTTACAATAGCTGCTATTCGAATGGTTAGTAACCGCTGCAATATCATCTATTGCGACAATTATAAACCGTCGCAATAGATGAAAATAGTCGTTCAAAAAATAACAATCGCAATAGGTCTATCTATGGCGATGGTTTCCAGAAACCGTCCCCATAGCTCTACCTATGGCGACGATTTAGACAACCATTGCAGAAACCATTGCAATAGACCTATCGCAATGCCCACCTATGGGATGCTTGCAGAACCGTTGCGATAGGTCTATGGCAACGGTTTTTTGGTCTATTGCAACGGTTTTACAACTGTCACCATAGATCTAATTTCTGGTTGTGGATCATATTTTGAGATTCTATCCTTAATTATGATAGAATCTCAAAATTAAGGATAGAATCTCAAAATAT
>NW_025836109.1:0-1085 GCF_002878395.1 Capsicum annuum
TTCAAGTTGATGAACTATTTATATGGACCCGCGGCCATTGACATGCTTCCACGTCACCCTAGTTACTGTTCATGTGATAATTAAGCTCAAATTTGGATGTTCTAGTTTCTAATTATTGATTCCTAGTTTCCTCTAATTGACTTGAGAACTAATTAACAAACTAGTACATTCCTACTAGCTTGTCAATTAGTCACTTGAAGCCTTGTGTTCGTGTCAACATTTGTTTGTGTGCTTTTGTCATTTGAATACGTTGCAACTCTTGGCTCTAGTCCGACGAGAATTCTTTGAGTTTCAAACAAGAATCCATTTCGGGAAAGAGCATACTCATACCTTATGGATTCACGGGTTCCTAGACAATCTACAACTCTTGTGGAACTTGAGTGTCAGTGAACTAAGAGAGTGTGAGTAAGGAGAGGGATTTTAAACTAACTTGTTTGTTGCTTGTGTAGGTGATACCTTGATAATGGAGGGAACTACGTCTCAAATCGTCAATTCTAATGAAATGAAGAATATGAGGGTCACTCTTGAGGCTATGACTCGGGCTCTTAAAAGGTTGAGTACAGAAGTGGAAGCCATAAGGGGAGAAGTGACAACTATTAGTGGGAGGTTAGAACAAGTGGAGAGTCAAAGGAACTCTCGTCCTTCTACTCCTCGACATATTTCATCAAGTGGACATGATAGAAATTCGTCCTCCACCGTTACTCCGAAAACATGGCCACAATTGCCAAATCCTTCACTAGCTCCACTAAATGCCGCAATCCAAACCACTTATAACCCTCTAAACCGAGAATCCAATAGAACAACCCATTCCCAAACGTCTCAAGTTCCGCAAGAGGTACTCGGATGTCAAATGCCTCCACAAAATCCAAACCCCCCATCCAAGCTCCACTAAACCAAAGACCATCACCTCCACAAAATCCAATTCCTTCGAATCAAGTTCCAAATGTCCAAAATCATCCTGTCCACCTTGAGAAATATGGTAGAGAGGATTATAAAGGGTATGGAGCCTTTGACAATGCCTACATGAGGGAGGAAGAAATGAGAGGAGGTCGTGTGGATCCAAGGAGATACCGAGGGTATGAAGA
>NW_025836110.1:0-1080 GCF_002878395.1 Capsicum annuum
AAGGAAAAATTGGAAATAAAAAACAAAGAATTAGAAATAAATAATATAGATGTTGAAGAGACAGATAATTATGATTCAGAAGATAGTGAAACATATACAGAAATATTAACAAATATAAAAAATTTAGAAATCAATGAAGAACAAAAAGTAATTAACGAGGAAAACTTAGAAAGTACCCACACAGAAATAAATACTCTTGATAAAAAAGAAGATAAAAATATAATACCTAAAACAGCAGAAATAAGAAAACCCGCAAATTATAAGAATAAGTTTAAAAAATATAATGAATATGACAAATGGACACCAAAACAGATAGTTAATAAAAATTATAACTTTTTAGACCTAGACTGTGTAATAGATACAGAAAAAACAATACAATTATGGATAGGCTATATGACAAAACAATTATTAGATAATAATATAAACATAACAGAAGCACCAAAATATATAGAAAGAACACTAATAGGATCAGTAAAACTATGGTTTTCAAATTTAACTGAAAATAGCAAGAAAGTATTAAGAACTAATAAACCTATAGAAGGAACATCATCGACAACAACTAAACTAACACCTATTAAAAAAATATGAAACAGCTATAAAAGATGAATTTGGTAGTTTGACAACAATAGAAGAAGAACAAAACGAAGAAAAAGATACAAATAGAAATTTAATGTTAAAATTAGCAATATGTAATATGTGTTATATAGATGAATATACTTGCGCATTTAAAAAATATTATTATAAAGGAGCATATAGTATAGAAGAAAGTAAAGAGATAAGAAAATTATATTTTAATAAATTACCTGAGCCAGTTAGTTCAAAAATAATAAAAAGTTGGGAAGAAGCAAAAATAGTAGATACGTTAGGAGCAAGAATAAAATTTTTACAATGGAAAAAACATTACTAAGAAATTTAGCATGTTGCAAAAATAAAATAGCACCCCAATTTGGATGTGAAGAAAGATATTATAAGAAAAGAAAAAGACATAAGAAATATAAGAAATATAAAAGATCAAAATATAAATATAAGAAACCGAGAAAAAGATATTATGTAAAAAATTATAAATATAAAAGACCATAT
>NW_025836111.1:0-1601 GCF_002878395.1 Capsicum annuum
ATATACGGTATTTAATAATCCATAGTCAAAACAAGTTTTTATTAAGTCTAGGTTGGTTTTGGGTGCGATTAGCTTGTTGTAACCTTACAATTTTTGGGTTATGTAGTTTGTGTTTGGTTCTTGGATATTTGTAGCTCTGGGGTTAAGGTTTAGAAAAGTTTGTACTTTGTAGATATTTTCTATATATCCTCGGGCTATATGGTTATAAGCTTTTTTATCTTGTTCAAACTATCTCGTTATGTGGTAATTTGTGGGGGTATGTACAAGGGGTCTTTTTGTGCTTTTGGTATAAATGGTTTTTCAAATATCTTTTTCATGTTCATGTTCTGGTATCTTTGTCCACTAACTCCTTTGCTTGTACCTGCAATTGTAGATTAATAAACTTTATGGGTTTTATGGAGTGTCCCAACATCTCCTTTTAGCTCTGAAATTTTAATGTCTTCCGATCGACATAGCTCTGCACACTGCTGAGTTAGTTGATTCATAGATTTAGGCTTCACTTTAACTTCATTAGTCTTTAGCTTTTATATTTCATTACCCATACTGTCCACTTTCATTGAAAGCGTAGTTAAGGTTTTGAGTATCTTTTCTAAAGCATCATCATCTATTAGATCAGTTTGTGTAGCTTTGTCTTGATATGTAATCTGCAATAACATTTTTGTTAGTACTAATTACTTCAATTGTAAATGTAAAATTTAATATATTCAATACCAGTCTTCGAATCTCTTTCGTTGTAACTGAAGTTTATATTTTCTTTGTTAATCACCAACGTACCTGTGTATTATCTGTCCGTATAATAAATTTGTTATATACAATATATGGCTCAAATGCTAATAAACATTTATATAATAAATATAATTCTTTTCTATTTATTTCTCATTTTATTTCTGTTTCATTAAACGTACCTGAGTAGTATCTACAATAATGTTCTAATTTTTCTTCTTCAAATCTATATTTAAGTACTCCTCCATAACTATATTCACTAGCATCTGCTTCTACTATATATATAAATTTTTTATTTTCGTCTAGGAATGGTAATTTTGGTAATTCTTTACAAAGTATTTTTATTTTTTGGACTTGTTTTTTATCTTCTTTGTTGTAATTATATTCTACGTCCTTTTTTAATTTTTTCTGTAAAGGCTTTAGGTTTTCTGCTAAATTTGGTATATATTCTCTTACTTGGTTTACTAATCCTAAAAATGATTGTAATTTTTTTTTTTGTATCTAATTCTTCTTTTGAATTTATTATTTTTTTGTATTATATGTTGTTGCATTTTTACTTCACTTTTATCTATTTGTATTCCTAATAAGTCTATCTGATTTTTCATAATTTCGGCTTTCTTTTCACCTAAACTTATTTCCGATTTTTCTATTATATCTGTAAATTATTCTAATAATTTTAAATGTTCTTCTTTAGTTTTTGTATATAGTAGTTTATCATCTATGTATACTATACAATTAGGTAATTATTTAAAATAACTATCCATAAAATGTTGATATCTACCTGGTGCATTTTTATATCCAAATGGTAATACGTTTCATTCATAAAATCCTTGTGGTACCGTAAATGCGGTTAATTCTTTAGAATTTTCATCTAACTT
>NW_025836112.1:0-15392 GCF_002878395.1 Capsicum annuum
TTTCACTGAGTATATAGGACAAACTATTGAAATCAAGTCTTAGAAGATGTCATTACCACTTTAATTTATAGTATAGCTAAACATTTTATATGAGAACCTCAACTTTTTCAAGATAGAAGTTTAGAAATATTATCAAATTTATCATGTCCAAAGTTAGACGATTTTGGATGGTATAAAGATGTTTTCCTCAACAAAATCATGGTTAGAGAAGATTGTAATCATAATTATTAGAAGGAAAAATTTATAAGTGTTTACCAATATTATTTGTAGAAAAGTTTAGAACAAAACTAAAAGATAGATTTGAGGAAAAAAATTGTTATAGTCACTTAACTTATGGTGATATTATAAGTTATATAATGTCACAGGACTAGAATTATGCATAGATATTAGACTTAAAAACCAACTAAAAAGAGATAATAAAATATCACGAAATGAGCTAGGAATCTTTTCTCAAGATTTTGGTATATGAAATTATCAGCCCTTTCAAAGGAAGCTACCAAGAAGATTAAAAGACAATTTAAAAGATATAAAAAAGCAACTAATAAAGGTGGATATAAAAATAATAATGAATATGTTGGAACTGCAAGAAAACGGGTCATAAGACTCAAGATTATTGGGTTCTAAATAAAAAGAAAGACAAGATAAATATGTTAGAATTAGGAAAAGAAGATAAAAATAAGTTATATTATATTCTTGGTGAAAATGAAAATAGCTCATCTTTTGAAGAAATTTTAAGTGATGATAATCAACTTAATATAACATACAGTTCAGACAGTAGTGAATCAACAAGCCATTGTAATTGTAGCGGTACAATTTGCACTTGTGATAGTCATTCTATAAATATTATCACCAATAATAAGGAGAAAGAGGTCTTATTTGACATGATCGATCATCTAGAGGATCCAACTCTTAGAAAAAAATTAATAGCCTTTAAAGATATTGTTCTTAATTATTAGTTTAATAAAGAGACTATTAAACCCTTTAATACGATAAATGTATTGAATAAATTTAAAGAACATCAGTCTAAAACAACAATACATGATCTTCAGACATAATTATCTTACATAAAAGAGGAAGTTAGACAAGTTAAGAAAAGACTTAACAACCTAGAAATAGAACATTTGCTAATAAAATATTAAATGATTTAACATCTAACCAAGACCCCAAATCACATCAATTTGAGATTGGTGAAACATGAGGAGTAATAAGTGACAATAAAGAAATAAAGTCTCTAGAAGAACCTCCTATAAACAAATCAGGAATTAATACAATCATTGTAGTTAAAGCACAAAGTTACCATATACCAAGTACATTAGTTATAAATAAAGATTATACAATTCATAAGATTGCATTATTTGATACAGGTGCAGAAAAAAACTGAATTATAGAAGGATTAATTCCTATGGAGTACCTAAAAAGGGGTGCTACACGATTATTCTCCACAAAAGGAGATAGATTAAAAATAAATTATAAACTCCCCAAAGACCATAAAATGCAACGACGGTTTTTGTTTTATTAATGATTTTGTAATAATTAAAGATATAAATGAAAAAATAATTTTAGGTATTTCTTTTATCACTCAAATAAAACCTTATATTGTCGAGCTAGATAGCAACGACACCACTATTTTGAGAAAAAGAATTATATTTCCTTATTTAAATAGTATATCAAAAGAATAAAGTGATTTTATAAAAGTAAAACTATCTTTAGGATAAACCGTCTAAAGAGTCAAATAAATATTGAATAAATAAAATTCTATTTAAATGCCCCGATAGAAATTACAAAAAATCTACAAAAGGTATGTTCCAATGAAACTTAGACCCAAAGGTTTCTATGAAATCCCAACCATGTTATAGATTTTATATTCTTATCATAGATAGGTTTGTAGGATTCATCTTAAGAAGAATTCAGTCTAGTAGAAAAAACTAATTTACTATTAAAAGAAAATTTTACTATGATATTATGAGTTACCAAATTTCAAAATTCTTTAAAAATAATTAAGGAATAAAAACAGTCAAAACTGTTTTACAAAAGATGTCTACAAAATTTGATTTTAATAGATATTTATAAAGGAAAAAATTCTTTCGCAGAATTTTAAACAAAATTTTCTACAGTAAAATAATGAGACCTTGAATGCCAGGAATAAGGAAGAAGCCTCCATTTTAGCCTTTTTGATTGGAAGAGAAAATAAAAAGACCCTTCAATGAAGAAGATAAAAAGTCAGAAGATAGATATTCAGTCATGGCAAAATTTTTATCTCTATCGAAACCTACCATTTTCCTACTATTAAAAGAACCTATTACCAATCTACCCAAAATGCAATCACTTAAAAAAAATTAAAGTAGAATCCTCATCATCAGCAGATAAAAATATTTCTATTCAAACCAAATATAGTTAGACGATGAAATCACTGGAGATATACACACAGGAAGTCTCTGTAAGACCCCGCAAAATCCTAGCTTAACCCAGTCTTTTAGATTAAGAAAAGAGGTCCTAGACTTAGAAAAATTCAGCTAAGTAATGACACTTAGTCTTATTTTAGGACCTGGGTATTTCCAGGATTTTATTGAGGACCCTTATGACCTTAAAGTGTCAATTTTTAAGTTGATTCATGATCAGGGAGGTCAATGGGTATTCTCGAGCTAGTTTTAGATTTTTCAAACCTCGTAAGAAGCTCGTTTGGATGTCAAAACTAGTAAGTCGATGCGATCTCAATGCGTCACATCGCTTATCCCATCGACGGATATTTTTTTCAACATTCAGTGCAAATTCTAATGAGCCAAAATGATATCAACACGTTGCGTTGGCCATTGCATCGACCCCATCGATGCAACGCATCGATCTGTGCGTCGCTGGGTGTAAATTTTTTGTAATTAAAATCCACATCCAAAGGGGTAATGAGTCAATTTCCACACTCTTATTCCACCCAAAACACACAATTTTAGCCCCAGATAGAAAAGACACCACATTATTCATCTTTTTTATCTCTAATAATAAAACCCTAGCTCTAAGAATCAAGAATAAATTTCATAACTTCTACCCCAAGAAATCTTATAATTCAAAGTTTCGGGTTCAAGAACTTCTAGAGGAAGCTTCAAGAACACCATTATAGAGTCAAGAATCAAACTTTTACATTTAAATTCATGAACAAGGATATTTCTTTCGTCGTTGTGCCCAAAACTAGCTTTTAACTACAAATTTGCATGATTTTATATGAATACACATGAGTTTTATATTAGGGTTCATACCTAATGTTGATATTTGCAAGATTATGAGATCTCAAGTGTTCTAGAAGTTGAATTGCAGATTATTTTCATATTTACATGCCTATTACAGTAAATTTTAGATTTTGAATTGAATTATCATTATTCTCAATATCAAGCATGAACTTTATGATGTTTTGACACGAACTTGATGCATGGGTTATTAAACCCAAGTTTATATGTTGATATTTCAAGAAAGATGATACTTTAAGAATCCTATGATCAGATTATTTAAAGATTTTCAATAAAGCTTTGATCTTTTGATCCTCAGATAAGATTTGGAATCCACTTTACATACTTATTACAAATTAACAGAAATCAGATTAGCTTTACTTACCGATTGAATTAGATAAATGCATAATTGGTTTCATAACAAATCATTATGCTAGTTTTAAAGTGGATTTCCAACAAAATAAGCATACAGATTAAAAAGGGAGTAGTATTTAGCACCGAGCTGGAAGTATGGGATTAGCGTGCCCTATCTTCCATAGAACTACATAGCCAATGTAGGTACAGATTCAGATAATTCCTATTTCTATATGGATGACAGATACAGATATGATCGCTTAGATTAGGTTTTACTCCTTGGAAAGAGTATGACACCTCTCCCTATCGTGAGGTTTTTCCCAAAGAGGAACAAGACATTGGACTACATGTTAGCTCATATGGTTTATGTCGGTTAGAAGAACCTCCCTAAAGTTTTAAGCTTACAGCATGACAGAAAAGAATAACAGAAAAGCTTTTAGAAAACTAAGTGTAAAGGGTCACAAACTTATTTTGGATTATACTTTAAAAAATATCATCAGTTATAGATTTCAGCTTTCAGATTTTTAGATATAAGAGTGAGTAATTTCTACACATAGACAGTTTGACTTAAAGAGAGAGTACAAGTAAATATTTTAGAATTAAATGTTGTGACTCACTGGATTTACTCAATATGTTTTACTACTCATGATTACAGACTTTAATTTCTCGGTTACTCAAGCTTATGGGAATTACTTACATTTGGAATGCATGGTTTTACAAATGATAATGATAATTGATATACTAGTTTTACGTATGCATTTCACCCCCATATACTCAGTACATCCTTAAAGTACTAATCCACATATACGTCTATGTGTTACATTATCACATAATATAGGTTCAGGTACTCAGTTTTTGCAGCATGAGTGATTTCAAGCATCTCCATCTACATCCGATAGTTGGTGAGTCCTCATAGTTCGGGGACTTAATTATTTAGATTCATAGCTTATCAGTTTAGATAATTCAGTATTTTTAGACAATCCGAGTCAGCTGGGGGTTTGTCCTAGTGACTCTCTAGCATTAGTAGTAGACACTTGTCAGACTACTAGATTTGATTTAAACTTATAGTATTTGGTTTTTCAGAGATTATATTCATATTATTCTCAGTTATTTCAGACCAATTTCCATATTGAGTCTGAATTTTATGTCTATATTTTCCTTGTTATGAGATTCAGGAATAGTAGCAGGCAGATAGGGTTAGCTTAAGGCTACTCGTAGTCCTAAGCATTGTGTGACATATTGGGAACAGGTTTCAGGGCATTTGATATGCCCAAATTACAACTCTCATTAGAAAGTGTAAGCGGTCACTATCAAATATAGAACCCCACTGGGTTGGGTGTCGAATCCCATAGGGAATACTATGTTCACTAAGTATTGTGGTTGTTACTAGACTGTTGATCAAAGGTTCCATAATAGAGGGGGATTTTTATTTATCAATTATATTTAAATATTTTTCATAGAAAGTAATCCAACTATAGGTTATATTGCTAATAGTAATTTAGTAAGAGAAGCCAAACTAGAGCTATGGTTACCAAGATGCTTAAGCAGCTAGGGTTGTGAACTATTTTGGTGGTCTACCACAAAATTGGTGGTCCACCATTTTGACAACCAGTGGGTCTTCTGAAATCCTGAATCTGGTAGTCAAATTGGTGGTCCACCGCAAAACTGGTGGTCCACCATTTTGACCTTCGCTGAGTGTTCTAAAATCCAAAATTTTGTTTTAGGTCTGGTGGTCAATTTGGTGATCCACCACAAAAATAGCGGTCCACCATTTTGACCACCAGTTGTGTTTTTCTGCTATTTTCTTGAATCTTCTCCTTCGGCTAGCTCCTTACCCTGAAACACTAAAATCCAGCATTAAATGCAACTTTGTTGCTTGAAAACATATAATTTTCCCAAGAAAAAGATGCACAATGTTCCGTCAAAAGCCGGAACATCAACACCCTCAACTTAAAATAATTGTTTGTCCTCAAGTAACTATATAATACCATACTATGATGCTTAGCCAAGAGAAACATAAGATGCCTATGATAGTCAATCATCAATTTTAGTTCAAAACACATTACCCTCTCTAAGTTTAATCACTTTAAACCCAACTGTGTATATTAATAAAAGTCAACAATGTGACCCAAAGAAATCAAGCTATGGCATCACATTGGCAACAAACAACCACGCATATGTACAAGTTACACTACCTAAACAAGTAAGCAGTCAGCAATACAACCCATGTGCCCTTACAATGAAGAAGTCCCTCCTCACTTATGTATGAAATCAAGCATGTCAATGCGGGGACGATTAAGAGACACTCACTCTAAGAAAGAAGTTCCAATCAATGTATGTCAAATACCATAAGCTTACCATTATTTTTATTACCTAAGCTTTCAGAAAGTTAAGTTAGGATCACTATAGGACTTTTTTTCAGCTTATGATGCAGGCCTGAGGCTGGTATAATACGTAAAGATATTTAAAGTGACTAGGCCTCCTTGCCACTACACTAACTTTTGGAGTCTCACTTATTAACCTTTAACTTATTTCTTCCTTTCTTTAATAACGCAACTTCAGGCTGGGTACGGTTTTTTAGTCTTTCATTTTCTTTTTTTACAACTCTTCTTTTCTTATTATTTTTCTACCATACCATCCTTGCAATCTTTTCTCTCATTTTACCTTTGTTCATACTTACTTTACATCATGTACCTCTATGATAGCCACCCTCAACTTAGGCTATTTTTCTAAGTCCAAGTGCACAATATCCATGGAGGACCAGAGCAAAAATAGGTTCATTGTGATACAAATGGGAAGGTGATAGGTCTACAAAAAAAACAAGCATACAGGCTCAAAATTGGGATCAAGGGATATCATTCACACATGAAAGGTCATTTAGGCTAAAAGTAAACTAATATCAAAAACAGCCTATGATACGTTCCTAACTACTATATTACAACCTAGGCAAGACTAATAGAGCAAGTTCTGGATTTAACACAGAAAGAAACTTGGTAATATCTCACACACACTTAGCATAAAGGTGTATCACAAGCTACTACCTGACTGGGTTATGCAATTGTTGGCAATGATATTGTATACCTAATACTAATTCCATAAAAAGATTCATAATAGTCATATATAGATGCATATCACATAGTTACAAAGTAGATAATTGGAGAAGTATTTAGCATTTGTCCCAAAAATCAACAAGAATATGTCAACTGCCTTAGATACTTATTTTTCTCCTAGTTAACCATAAAATATCACGAAACAAAACATAATATGCCTGAATATGTCGGCTCTACTAGGAATAAGACTCCAGAAAAAAGAGACACATCAACAAAAACCCAAAGAGGACATCAACACCCACAAGTAGCCCGCTCAACTTAAAATCATACACTATCCCCAAAGCATCAAACCAAAACAAGAGAGTTAGAAATATACCTGTGGCACTATAGGTGCAAGGATCTAATGTCAATCACATAAAACAAATACAAACAACAAAACACCTTGGGTTGCCTCTCAAGCAGAGACTGATTTAATGTCGCGGCACGACTCGATCATTTTGACTACTCAGAATTCTTCAAGATACCTTGTTGATACCTCTTTAGTTCACTTGTTGAATCCAGAAAATGCTTTATTCCTAGTCTATCTATTTTGGAAGCACTAACACCTTTGCTTTCAAGTTCAACCACACCATCCATGGTCTCTATAACAGACCTATCCTTAACTGGTACATCTCGCTCATCTTTGTAGAATACATCAACAATTGAGAAGACACTCATCTCCTTTTGTTATTTCATAGATTTACATAGTTCAAAACTAACCTCTTTGCCATTGAGCCTAAATTTCAATCCATTCAACTCCTGGTTAACTATCACTCCCCCAATTGCTAAGAACGGCCTACCCAAAATTATTGGTACTTCAAAGTCCATTTCGCAATCAAGAAATACAAAGTCGGCAAGAAATATAAAATTATCTACCTTTACAAGTACATTATGTAGAATCCCTATGGGCCGCTTCGCTGACCTATCTACCATAACTAGCCTTATGTTTGTGGGAATAGGATCCCCCAAAACTAATTTTTTATACACATCAAGTGGCGTCAAGTTTATACCAGCTCCCAAATTACATAGATCATTTGGAAAATCAATAGACCCAATAGTGCACGAGATGGTAAATGCTCTTGGGTCATCCTTATTCTGCACCAAAGACCGTATGGAGATAGCACCACAATGATGGAGATTGTCTATTAGCTCAAAGCTAACTGTCCCCTTCTTCGTGATAAGCTCTTTCATGAACTATGCATACCTGGGCATTTGTTCTAATGCCTCCACCATGGTAAATTGATCTTCAACTGCTTAAGCATGGCCATAAATTTTCCAAACTTTGTGTCATCATCCTTTTTCTTTAATCTATGAGGAAAGAAAGGTAGTGGTTTTGGTAGAGAAGTCACCACTTCTTCTTTTTCCTTGTCTTTCCCTTTTTTTAATCCATCAACCAGCTAATTATTAAAAGGAACATCAATGTCATCCTACTTCTTAGACTACACAGGATTACTTTCTTCAAGCTTGACATCTTCTTTGATTATCTCTTCAATAACAGCTTTGCCCACAGAAGGGCCTAGTAATACCTTACCGCTTTATATGGTAATTGTTATACAAGATCCATCATTTTGAGGGTTCTAAATTGTATCACTTGGCAAACTCCCACTCTTTATTTGGTTGAATTCTGTGGATAATTGGCTCATCTACTGCTCCAGTTGTTTGATAGCAGTTGGGTGCAAATTTACTAATTGACTTATGGAAGATAAGTCACTCTTCATTTTCTTCACCCTAGTATTTGTTGCCTCAACTCCCTTCAATAGTTTCTCCATCATGTCCTCCATGGATATTTTGCCTGAGTTGGTGGCAGCATTATGATGACTTCCAGGCGGTACATACAGTCCACTCCTATCATTATTATTCTTCTAACTCCCTTGATATCTATCCTTGAAACCAGACTTATTGTAATAGTTTCAACCTTTGTTTCCTTGGCTATTTCCTTGGAAACCCCCTGATTATTCAGATAGTTTGCCTCTTCTTTTGAATTAGAGTCAGTTTTGCCTTAGGATCCTATAGCTTTCACTTTCTAAGTCTTTCCAGATAATAAATGCTTGGTTAATAAATCCATTTGCATCTCCAAGTGTGCCATGTCCTGGTTATGTTCCTCCTCTTTCTTGAGTTGCTCTACAATCATACAACCAGACACGGTAGATCTTGGTGCCACAAAATCCCTAGTATGTGAAGCTCTACTTTGTTTGGTCATCTGATCAAGCACCTTCAAGGCCTCTAAAAAGTGAGATCTATAAATGATCCTCCTGCAGCATTATCCATGACTTTCTCTTGTAGCATTATCCACGATTGGCTTCATAATAAAGTTCAAGTCCCTATAGAGAGTCTTCATCAAATGAATATCAGTCATATTATGATTCGAACATTACATCATCTTGTTTTTAAATCTCTCCCAAGTCTTGTAAAGAGCTTTGGTTGGAAGCTATCAAAAGTTGTTGATCTCATCTCTTAATTGTACCCTCCTTGAAGGTGGAAAGAACCTTTCTAGGAAAGCCTCTTTTAACTGCCTCCAGTTGGTTATAGAATTAAGAGTTAGTCCATTGAGCCATAGTGTTTCCTCTCCAAATAAAGACAATGGAAATAAGCATAGTTGAATAGCATTCTGTCCCACTCCCGAGTTATCAAAGGATTTGCAAATAGTGACAAATTTTACTAAATGCATATTAGGATCATCCCCCAGGAGTCCACTAAACAACCCTTTCAGATGGAGGATTTGAATCATCGTGCATGTAATATTAAACTTAGCTCCTGGTGCTAGAGGTGGAGGAATAATAGCTCCAGTAGCACCTACTCTATCCATTCTATCCTCGTCATCATTAAGATTAAACTACACAGGCTGACGGTCTTGCGTTGCTCTAAAAGGATGATTTCTAATTACATTCTGGTTTACCAGTGCAACTACATTCTCTGCATACCTTAGGTTAGTAGGATCTAATAAGTCCCCATCACCCAAATAATAATCATCAATATTAGGATGACGTGCAGGTTAACCATTATTCTGTTCATCAATCTGGGCTCTAGCCATGGCGGCTAGTCATTCAGCTTCCTAAGGGTCTGTCATTCTGTCAATTAACTGTGGTTCTGGATGTACCAGTAATAACGGTGCACCGGATCTCTGTGTACTTGGCATACACAATAGCTACCCTTCACAAATCAAAAACAATAAATAAAAGTAAAATTTGGGACTTTGAACAAAGGTCAATTAACAATCACAAACTTAATTGACAACCGTATTCCCTAACAAGGGCATCAAAATTTGATACGCCCAAATTACAACTCTCATTAAAAAGTGTAAGAGGTCGTTGTCAAATATAGAATCCAACTAGGTTGGGTGTCAAATCCCACAGGGAATACTATCTTCATTAAGTATTGTGGTTGTTACTAGACTGTTGATCGAAGGTTCCAGAATAGAAAGGGGTTTTTATTTATCAATTATATTTAAATATTTGTCATAAAAAGTAATCCAACTTTAGGTTATATTGCTAATAGTAATTCAATAAGAGAAACCAAACTAGAGTTATGGTTACCAAGATGCTTAAGCATCTAGGGTTGTGAACTATTTTGGATTCCCAATGAACAATTCCTAGTGAAAGAGTAATTGAATTCTATGGTTTACCTATTAGTTTCTCAACCTAAATGAGTAACTTATCCCTTAATTCTTTTAAACTTAAGAAACATAGCATTAATTCAACTATAATCTCACATGGGTTGATCCGGTTAAGTCATCTACCCTCTATCCAAAGGTTAAAGCCTTTAGATTTATGTAAACCTTTTATTTTCCCAAAAAGCACTTTTTTATTTGAACAATTGTTGTTCTTGGGCTCACTTTTCAAGTTTACAACCAAGAAAAGTCATTAAAGTGAAGAAGAGTTTATGCAATGTTAATTACTCATGAGAATCTACTAGATTCACAACCCAAAATCAGTTTTTCACATCAAGGCTCCCATAACCCTAGTTATGGGAGCTTAGCCACACATTTCCACCCAAGAAAGAGAAGAAACCATTGTGTTATTCATAAATCAATTGAAAGTTTACATACAAAAGTCACAATTGTTGTTCTGCAATCTTTAATAGAAAATATGATAAAGAAATCTAGATCCATAAATCTCCAATGAATCTTAGAGAAAAAATTATGTAACCTGATGTTTCAAGTATGGAAAAACTTAATAAAAGATAAAAGATACCGAATAAAACCTAAAACTGGGTATTTATATGTTCCCGAGTAAAAAGGATTTAAATTTGTATTCATAAAAAAAAATCTATCCAAATTAGTGGTCAAATTGGTGGTCCACCGTAAAACTGGTTGTCCACCATTTTAACCTTCGCTGAGTGTTCTGAAATCCTACATTCTATATTTGGGTCTAGTGGTCGGGTTGGTGGTCCATCGCAAAACTAGTGGTCCACCATTTTATGGGTCTTCTGAAATCCTGAATCTGGTGGTCTAATTGGTCATCCACCACAAAATTGGTGGTCCATCATTTTGACCTTCGCTGAGTGTTTTAAAATCCTGAATTCTATTTGGGTCTGGTGGTCAGGTTGGTGGTCCACAGTAAAATTGGTAGTCCACAATTTTGACCCCCAGTGGGTCTTCTAAAATCCTAAATCTGGTGGTCAAATTGGTGGTCCACAGCAAAACTGGTGGTCCATCATTTTGACCTTCGTTGAGTGTTCTGCAATCCTGAATTCTATTTTAGGTCTGGTGGTCAGTTTGGTGGTCTACCATTTTGACCACCAGTGGTATTTTTCTGCTATTTTCTTGAGTCTTCTCCTTCAGCTAGCTCCTTACCCTGAAACACTAAAATCCAGCATTAAATGCAACTTTGGTTGCTTGAAAACATGCAATTTTCCCAAGAAAAAGATGCTCAATATTCCATCAAAAGTTAGAACATCAGCATGAATAACTTGGTATCATTGCCTAAGGTTTAACAGATTCCTAGGGAGTCTGAAAGCCATATATAGTAGAGTCTTATACATAGGTGTGTAGCGTGCCACATTCATGAGCAAGAGGCTATAGGACGTTCTTAGGAAATCGTATCTTTCTTTCATGATATATAATGCTTATGGTATCTTTAACTCATGCTCTCTCATGACAGCTGTTGAAAATTACTCTTCATCGAGCTAATGCCCACAAAAATGATAACCATCCAACCCAACCTGCGGACCCCTTATATTAGAACATTTCCCATGCCGAATTTTAGGCTGCCTTTCAAATGTTAGCTCAAGCTGTGACTACTAATATTAACGCCAATAATCAGGCTATAGTTCTACATCAGTAAGAGAGTGATTTAGCTACAGCCAGACTTTATGATTTTATGAGAATGAATTTGCTTGAATTCTTTGGGGGAAAAGTAGGTGAGAAGCCACAGTTGTATCTTGATGAGGTGAAAAAAATCACCCAAGTTATGCATATTACTGAAGAGGAGATATGGAATTTATTTTTATAGGCTGAAGGATGTTGCTTATGATTGGGTGGTTATGTGGAAGAAAGGTAGAGGTGAGAATGCAGCTCCTATGAGTTGGCAGGTGTTTCAGGATGTTATTCTAGACAGGTTCTTTCCGCATGAGTTGTAGGAAGCCAAGATTGAGGATTTCATGAACTTGAGGCAGGACTCACTGACAGTGAAAGAGTACAGTCTTAAGTTCAACCAGTTATCTAAGTATGCTCTTAAGTTGATAGCTGACACTAGATCTAGTATGAGTAATTTTATTATTGGAGTGTCTGTATGGGTAGTCAAGGAGTGTAGGAGTGCCATTCTTATTAGAGACATGGATCTTTCTAGATTGATGAATCATGCCTAATAGATTGAGGTAGAAAAATTGAAAGGAAGATATAGAAATAATAAGAAGGCTAGAAATGGGTAGTTTTAGTATGGTCAGTCAAGGTCTGTTGGGGGACATCACTTATAGTTTAAGAATTGTTCATCTATGCCAGTACTATCTTTATCTAGTTCTCCCACTCCCTGAGCTAGGCAGGAGCAATGGGGTGTCTTCTACGTCCAGATCTCAGAATAATATGAGTGGAAGGCCCAGCTATTCTCTGTGTGCTAAGTGTGGTAAGAATTATCCTGGTGAGTGTTTGATGGGACAAAAAGGTTGTTATGGTTGTGGTAAGTTAGGTCATAGAATTAGAGAGTGTACACATGCTAAACAAGGGAACAAAGATGTTCATCCCCAGACTCAAGCTACTAGTGCACCAGCTCCCATATCTCGCCAAATCCCTCCTCATGTTGCATCATCCAGTACCAGTGGCGGTGAGCGCTAGAATCAGTTCTATGATTTACCATCCCGTCACGAGCAGAAGAGCTCCCCAAATATTATTATTGGTATACTTTTTATTTTTTATCTTGATGTTTATGTGTTGTTAGACCCCGAGTTGAATTTCTATTATATGACCTCGTTAGTCGTAGTGAATTTTGAAATAGGCCCTAAAAAGATTCCTAAGACCTTCTTGGTTTCTACCCCAGTGGGTGAATCAATTGTTTCCAAACAGGTCTATAGAAAGTATCCAATCACCATCCTTTATAAAATCACATTGGCAGATGTAATAGAGTTAGATATGGTCTACTTTGACCTTATACTTGGCATAGATTGGCTTCATTCTTGTTATGCATCCATAGATTGTCACACCCGAGTGGTAAGGTCAGTTTCCAGATAAGCCAGTATTTGAGTGGAAAGGTAATTTAGTGTCTCCCAAAAGTCATTTCATATCCTATCTTAAAGCAAGAAAGCTGATTTCTAAAGGATGTATCTATCATATAGTTTGAGTCAAAGACACTAAGTCTGAGACTCCAACAGTTTAGTCAATCTGAGTAGTCAATGAGTTTCCTGAAGTCTTTCCCAAATATTTTCCAAGGGTACCTCCCGATAGGGAAATAGAATTCGATATTGACCTCCTCCCAGATAGCCAGCCTATCTCTATTCCTCCTTGTCGTATGGCTCCACCCGATCTTAAGGAGTTAAAAGAAAACTTTAAAGATATTTTAGATAAAGGTTTCATAAGGCCTAGTGTTTCTCCATAGGGCACTCCCTTCCTATTCATGCGAAAGAAAGATGGTTCTTTGTGAATGTGCATTGACTATTATCAGCTGAATAAAGTCACAGCTTAGAGTAAGGGAATGTGATATTCTAAAGACAGCTTTCAGAACCTATTATGGTCATTTCGAGTTTCTCGTCATGTCTTTCAAGCTAATAAATGCCCCAGCAACTTTCATAGACTTGATGAATAGAGTGTTCAAACAATATTTTGACATGTTTGTTATAGTCTTTAAAGATGATATCCTTGTCTATTCCCGTAGTGAGGATGATCATGCGGACAATCTTAGAATTGTGTTGCAAACTCTTAGAGACCACTAACTGTTTGCCAAATTCAGCAAATGAGAATGTCAGCTAAGGTCTGTAGCTTTCCTAGGTTATATTGTTTCCAGTGAGGGCATTAGAGTTGATCCCCAAAAGACAGAAGTAGTAAGAAATTGGCCTAAACCTATTTCTCCATCAGATATTAGAAGTTTCTTAGGTTTAGCTGGCTATTACAGGCATTTCATTAAGTGTTTCTCATCCATTGCATCCCCTATGTCTAGATTAACTCAGAAGAAAGTTAAATTCCCGTGGTCAGATTCATGTGAGAAGAGTTTTTAGGAGTCGAAGACTCAACTCACTTCATCTCCAACTTTAGTACTACCTAATGGTACGGATATTTTCATTGTATATTGTGATGCCTCCAGAGTTGGTATTGGTTGTGTGTTGATGCAGAGAGGTAAGGTTATAGCCTACGCCTCTAGACAGTTTAAGCCTCATGAAAAGAATTATCCTACCTATGATCTTGAGTTACCTATTGTTGTTTTTACTTTGAAAATCTGGAGACACTATCTTTATAGGGTACATGCTGATGTGTTTACGGATCATAAAAGCTTGCAGTATGTATTTACTCATAGGGAGTTGAATCTTTGGGAAAGAAGGTGGTTAGAATTGCTGAATAATTATCATATGAGCTAGTGGTATTATCCCGGCAAGGCCAATGTAGTAGCAGATGCCCTTAGTTGATTTTCCATAGGCAGTGTTGCTCATGCGGGGAATGATAAGAAAAAGTTAGTTCGAGAAGTTCATCGGTTAGCTAGATTGGGTGTAAGATTGGTTGATTCAGCTAAAGGAAATGTTTGGGTTCAGAGTAGTTTCAAATCTTCTCTGGTTCTGAAAGTAAAAGAAAAGCAGGATAAGGATTCTAGTTTAGTCAAACAAAAGGCGTTAGTTAGAGACTAAAATATGAAGGTTTTCTCCTAAGGGGGAAATGGTGTGTTGAGGTACCAGAATAGATTATGTGTGTCATGTGTTGATGATTTGAGGTAGCAGATTATGGTGGAATCGCATGGTGCGCATTACTCCATCCATCTAGGAGCCACCAAGATGTACCGCGACTTGCGGGAAATCTATTGGTGGAGTGGTATGAAGAGAGATATAGAAGAATTTTGTAGCCAAGTGTGCAACTTGTCAACAGGTTAAGGTAGAGCACCAAAGACCTAGTGGTACATTGTAAGAGTGTGGTATCCCTACTTGGAAGTTAGAAGAGGTGAATATCGACTTTATGATTGGATTACCCCATTCACGTCATCAGCATGATTTGATTTGAGTTATTGTAGATAGATTGACTAAGTCAGCTCATTTCTTACCAGTTCACACATCCTACACAGCTGAAGATTATGCCAAGTTGTATATCAAAGAGCTAGTCAGATTG